>NC_064615.1:590655480-590952980 GCF_023898315.1 Schistocerca nitens | reverse complement strand
ATTAATACAAGAGCAAATAAAGAAAACTCTAGAAAAGGAAAGCCACCTAGACGCAGAGAAAACCAAAACTGATGGAAACAACATACAAACTAAATACAACAACAGAGTTAAACCAGAGGGAACGTCAATATACAGAAATCCTCTGCTCCAGCAACAAAATCAGCTACCAGTCAATGCAGATGAGCTACATAATAAAACCCGAAATCAGGTTAATGAACTAGAGGAACCGACTTGGAGTACTGTGGCAGGGAGGAGCTGGTACAGAAGAAACCAGAGTAATTATAAAACCATAATGGGTACCAAAAAAGACGAAGAAATGCAAGCAGCAGAAACAACAGCATGGCTATACATCGGTAACTTAAAGAGAACCACCACAACTGCTACAGTAGTGAAATACCTTAACAAGAACGGAATACTGGGACAACTAGAATGTGAAGAACTGCGCACACTGGGCGACAAAAAAGCCTTCAAAGTAGGCATCCCGTTTGAAAAGCTACAAGTCGCACAAGAACCAGAATTCTGGCCAGAAAACATAAAAGTACGTCGATTTCGTTTCCCAAGACGATCAATGGAAGAGGGAGCAGAGCTCAACTAAACTAAGAAGAAAACCAGAAGAGCAAGAAATAAAAGCAGTCTTGTGGAATACAGAGGGAGTAAAAAGTGCTCTTAACCTAACACCAACAGACATTCTGCAAAACTCGGACCTTGCAATTCTAACAGAAACCTTCCTGATAGACAGCTGGCAACATAAAGATTTCTATAATTATCACCTAATGGCAAAGAAGGGAGAAAGAGGACGACCCATGGGAGGAATATCTATCCTACTGAAACCCTGGATGACGCCCACCAAAAAAATCATAAAACAAGAAAATAGTATGCTAATAGAAGCGGCAAACATAAATATAATTGCAGCCTATTTTAAACCGCTCACAAATGCTGTAGAAATAATTGACGAAATAGTCACACTCATCAAACAATGCAACAGCAAACCCATCATTATTGCAGGCGATCTCAACTGCAGAATAGACACAGAAAACTATAAAACAAAACTAGTCGTTGAAACCCTAGAAGAAGATGGTTTCACCCTACTTAACGATAGACAGATACCTACATACATATGCCACAATGGGAAGAGCACCATTGATATCGCATTAACAAGAGGAGGCATAGAAGGAAGTATTCAACCAATATGGCATGACTCCATTACTCCTATACGAAAGCACATTCCAATGAAGATAAAAATAAATATCGTCACGTCACCGCCAGCAAGAAAGACCCACCAAATCACACAAAGAAAAATTGATATAGAAAAATTAACAAACCAGCAAGAACAATTAACGCAAATAGAAACTTTCATAGAGGAAGGAGACCTTGAAAAAGCAACAGACCAAATAGAGGACTTCCTAAAAAATTCAGTGATACAAACAATCCCCAAAACAAGGACGGCCAAAAGATGGTTCGATGCTGAATGCTACAGCAAAAGGAACACTGTTCTAAGAACCCTCCACAGACTAAGAAACCAGCATGACGAGGAAGCACACAAACTGTACGCAGAAGAGAGAAGAATCTACAAAAAACTAATAGAAGAGAAGAAAAAAGAATACATAGAAAGAGAGGCAAAAAGAGAAGCGGATGAAGCAGAGAAAGACCCATACATAGCAGTAAGACCAAGAAAAATGGCTCATACACCAAATATAGATCTGAAGGAATGGGAAGACCACTTCAGTAAGATACTGAACAAACGAGGACTCAAAACACCCCCAAAGAAAGAGAAACAACATCAAACTAAGGAAAAAGACAATACATGGGAACCCCTAAATGAAGATGACGTGAAAGAAGTAATAAAAGCACTGAAGAACAAGAAAGCAGCAGGACCTGATAATATATATAATGAACATATAAAAGATGCAAAAGAGGCCCTCCAACACATATGGACCAAACTGTTTAACAAATGCCTGGAACTTGGAAGAATTCCGACACAATGGAGACACTCGACATTAAAAGTTCTCTACAAAGGTAGAGGAGACCCAATGGACCCAAACAAGTACAGAGGTATAGCACTGGAAAATACTCAATTCAAGACGTTTTCAAAGATAATAACACAAAAAATCCAAGCCTCTGTGGACAGTCATCTCCCAGAACGACAAATGGGTTTCAGATCTGGAAGATCAACACTTACGGCAGTCGGGCTTCTTCTAAACAACATCCATGATGCGCTACAAAAGAAACAAATGTTCTACACAGTGTTCATAGACTTTACCAAAGCCTTTGACCTATTGGAAAGAGAGCTCATAGTCCGAAAACTGGAAAACACAATGGGAGAAGATAGCGTATGGGCAAGAATAGTCAAGTCAATCCTCGAATACAACTTAATTACAATATCAGACAACCTCTCTTTTTCGAACCCCATTCTGCAATCAAATGGAGTCTTACAGGGTGACCCAATGAGCCCTTTGCTGTACATTCTTGCCACTGAAGAAGTACTCCGAATTGGAGAAAATGAAGAAGATGTGTATGTATATGCATACGCTGACGACATAGCCGTAGGATCAACAGATATACAGAAGCTGCAGAGAATCATTGAGAAAATAGACAGATGGTGCAGTGAACACAAACTACACATAAACATAACAAAGACAGAAATGGTAATTTTCAGAAAAGGAGGCAAAACACCCAAGAATGCGGAAATCAGTATCAGAGGACAAAAAATACCTAGGAGTGACATTGCAACCAAATACCTAGGAGTGACATTGCAACCAACAGCCAAATGCTTCACAAAACATACAACAGAACACGCAGCCCAAGCAATAATAGCAATACAGGACATCAAAAACATCCGCCTACTCAGTCTAGAATCAGCCATGAAATTATTCAACACAAAAATCTTACCAATCCTGGCCTATGGGATGGAGGTTATATGGGACCACCTGACAGAAAAAAATCTGGAAACACTAGAAAAGGTAAAATCGACATCTAAAAAGAGCACTAGGTCTCTCAAAGACAACAAGATCTAGACTAGTGTACCTGCTAGCGAGAGAGACATTCCTAATTGAAGACATCAGACTTCGATATATGATGCCACACACCAGGGCTTCCAGAAAGCAACTGAAGATCATGGAGGACAAACGAGAAAAAATATGGCCGGAGTTTTATGGCACCGAAGCAATGACGAACCGCTCATGGACAGCACCAAACTTTGAACAGCGACATGTCGTAACTAGACTTTCTATTCACGGCTTTCATCATCTAATCTGCAAAAACAAAACTTATCACGACCCAACCGCAACATGTGTATGTGAACTGTGTAACGAAGCCTGTGAACGATATCACATAGAACTGTGCAGTAAAAGAGTGAAATCGATAAATGAATATGCAAAAATGTAAATGTAAAATGTTAAGCAAAGTAACTGTATATGGCTATTTGGCTGCAATTTTATTAAATAAAATTTTCTTACAAAAGCCTGAAAACTGAAATCTGTAAATATTTATATAGTTTCACTCAAAGTTAAGTTTTAGGAGGCCATTTAGGGTTTCAAAATGAATCCAATCCATATTTCATATTTCACATTAAATTTTGTTTTTATGAACTTTTCCAGAAACAGGAGATCAAAAATACAATTGAGTATGGTCCATGAATGATAAATTGACAAGGGAAATCTTAATTTTAATCACATTATTTTCAGAGATGTACAAACAGACATTTTAGTGCCATTTACCATGTTTATTTCATTTCATTTGAATACCTCCTGTATCATGTGCTTCTAAACTCAACTGTCAATTTAGCAATAGTTGCATGACAACTGGATTAGATAGAAGAAGGCAGAGGTTCCCCATCCAAGGCAGCAAAAATATTTTTTACTGTAAGAAGTGCCATGTTTGTCCGTGTCTTCAGTGTTGCACTGCCCAGGTGTGGTAGCAGTACTGGGAAAAGGAAAGTTAAATTTCATTTCCAATTTTCTAAAAAATCTAGAAACAGCCACACATAAAAATATAACTATTAGACAAATCATAAATTATCAAAAGACATTTTAATCACTATTGTAACTGTGAGATGAAATTGAATTTTTATTTGTTTGACCTAAAATTCAAAAAGTTACCTTTATTTGCTATGATCATAAAGTTAATGTTCTACACTGTGTTAAGAGTTCTTGCTTATGAAAGAAGCTGCAATAATCTTTCATGTTGGTGGCTGTCAGTAAATGCACTATGTGGCTCAAGGTCTCTGAAAATTCTGTTCATTTCTCATGTGACAGCCACTAGTACTACTTCTGATAGTCAAGTGGAAATTTTCCTGAAACTTGGTGAATAGTTGCTGTTGGGGTTTTAGATCAATGACACACCTCAAAATTATATAATCGGCTTCAAATGCCATTCATTTCATAGTGTGGTCTTAGTCCAACTGCTTGCTACTATCTGAAGTGTTTACAAAAACACCTGCAATCATTATGCCATTAGCCAAAACTAATTATCCGAAATCAAACCAGGACAATAAGTTATTTCTCTCTCTCTCTCTCTCTTTTCTCTCTCTCTCTCTCTCTCTCTCTTCTCTCTCTCTCTCTCTCTCTCACACACACACACACACACACACACACACACACACACACACACACACACACACACACTTACCTCTACAAAACCACCTCCACTGCTTGTATAACAATGTTTACACCTCTAAGTACCACTGCATACTTCGTTTCATTAGTCATGGCACTGAGCATCTACACAACCTTGAATAGTAGGTCTTGCTCATTGTTATAATCAGTATGTCACTGGCTTGTGTATCTGGGCTGGAATTCTTCTGCAGTAATTGACATGGATATCTGACAGCTGATTGTTACACTACACTTTAGAGTTGGGCTAACCCTATCAATTGCTTTTTGATGAGCATGATATTCAAAATTAGTGCTTTCACGATACAAAGATGATGTGACTTACCGAACGAAAGTGCTGGCAGGTCGATAGACACACAAACAGGAAAAAATATATCTAAAAACAAAGATGATGTGACTTACCATACGAAAGCGCTGGCAGGTCGATAGACACACAAAATTCTGGCTTTCGCAACCAATGGTTGCTTCATCAGGAAAGAGGGAAGGGTAGATTGGAATGTTGAAGGAATATACAGAACGGCTATACAAAGGAGAGAAACTTGGAGACATTGTTAAGGAAGAGGAATTAGATTACTATGAGATGGGATATGCGATAATACCAGTGCATTGAAAGAATTCAGTAAAAACAACACATCTGGAGCAGATGACATTCCCTCAGAATTGTTAAAATCGTTTAGAGACCTGCTATGGGAAAACTATTCCAACTGGTATGCAAAGTACATGAGACTGATGAAATACTCTCAGATTTCAAGAAGATTACAATGATTCCAGTTGCAAAGAAGTTGAGTGCTGACAGGTGTGGATATTACTGAACCATCAGCTCAATAAGTCATGCTTGCAAACCGTGATAAGACGCCCTAGACTGCGCGGCTACAAATTGCACTGTGGTTTCTTTCACATGTAGCACTACCTTGGATTGAATAGGAAAGTTCTTTGGCTGGGGGTGGTAAATTGATCTTGCACCCGTGCCAGGAGCAGCAGAAATAACCCATGGGGTGTAGGATTAGGAGCAGCAGTAGCTTGTCGGTGTAGGTGATTAAAGCGTTAATTGTTGCCAAGAGGAAAGAGGATAATTTTGACAAAATTTCATCCCTCGGTATTGAAAAAGTTTCAGAAGTAACAGCCTGGGTTATGGAATCAGTTTATGCTAACCACTTCCATGACATCTGATAAGCCACCTATGCCTCCTGGAGTTAGAAAACCCAGGGTCCCCAGTCTGTTAGCATCGCCAGTATTCTATAACCATCATCTCCGAGAATGCTTTAGTTATAATGGTGTGCTGGGGCAGATTATACACATGACAATATGAAAAGGAGAGATTGCTACTCTCCACATAGAGGAGGCAACGAGTGACAGGCAGGCACATAAAGTTACTTCTGATGACCACTTACACTATGTGATCAAAAGTATCCGGACAGCCCCACAAACATACATTTTTCGTATTAGGTGCAATGTGCTTTCACCTACTGCCAGGTACTCCATATCAGTGACCTCAGTAGTCATTAGACATCATGAGAGAGCAGAATGGGGCACTCCGTGGAACTCGTGGACTTCAAACATGGTCAGGTGATTGGGTGTCACTTGTGTCACATGTCTGTAACACATGTCTGTAAATGAGATTTTTACACTCCTAAACGTCCCTGGGTCCACTGTTTCTGATGTGATGGCGAAGTGGAAACGTGAAGGGACACATACAGCACAAAGGCGTACAGGCTAACCTCACCTGTTGGCTGTCAGAGACCGCCGACAGTTGAAAAGGGATGTAACATGTAATAGGCTGACATCTATCCAGACCATCGCACAAGAATTCCAAACTGCGTCAGGATCTACTGAAGGTACTATGGAAATTAGGCAGGAGGTAAGAACACTTGGATCTCATGGTCGAGCGGTTGCTCATAAGCCACACAATACGCCGATAAATGCCAAAATATGCCTCGCTTGGTGTAAGAAGTGTAAACATTGGACAATGGAACAGTGGAAACCGGTTGTGTGGAGTGATGAATCACGGTACAAACGTGGCAATCCAATGGCAGGGTGTGAGTATGGCAAATGCCCTGTGAACGTCATCTGTCAGCACATGTAGTGCCAACAGTAAAATCCGGATTGGTAGTGTTACGATGTGGTCGTGCTTTTCATGGAGGGGGCTTGCACCCCTTGTTGTTTTGCATGGCACTATCACAACACAGGCCTACACTGATGTTTTAAGCACCTTCTTGCTTCCCACTGTTGAAGAGCAGTTCGGAAATGGCAACTGCATCTTTCAACACAATCGAGCACCAGTTCATAATGGCAGAGTGGTTACTCGACAATAATATCCCTGTAATGGACTGGCCTGCACAGAGTCCTGACCTGAATCCTACAGAACACCTTTGGCATGTTTTGGAACACTGACTTCATGCCAGGCCTCACTGACCAACATCAATACCTCTCCTCAGTGTAGCACTCCATGAAGAATGAGCTGCCATTCCCCAAGAAACCTTCCAGCACCTGATTGAACATATGCCTGTGAGAGTGGAAGCTGTCATCAAGGCTAAGGGTGGGCCAACACCATATTGAATTCCAGCATTACCGACGGAGGGCGCCACAAACCTTTAAGTCATTTTCAGCCAGGTGTCCAGATACTTTTGATCACATAGCGTATCTTAATTTCTCTTTAATTATTTCCATAATGTCTCTAATTGACACAAAACTCTTTCTGTAGTTCAGGGTACATGTGCATCACTGTATTCAGCTTCTAAATAACATTTAAATACAGGGAAATTTCTAATTGTTAGTTCTTCTAAATAACACATTAGATGATGAGGATCTAACTGTAATTACAGAACTCCATCACCAATTCCTCCTTAGTAGTGATTTCAATGTACGAATAGTGTTCTGGGGTTCTGCCACTGGCTGCCCCAGGGCCAAAAGGTTATGAGTCAAATGTTGTAGGGAGCTACATGTCTTGTGAACATGAGGAAGAGTATTTAATGGTACTTTAAAGACTGGTAAGAGGTCTTTCTTTACCAGGGATCTGTTGATATGTCCTCCAGGTGTTGTGGGTATCCTTGTTGGTGGCAATTTGTTTTGTGCAATACGAATTCAACTAGCAGATTAAGCCATTAAATTGGATGCTCACCCACACAGCCAAATAACTGCATTTGAACACTGTGGAAAGTGTCCTGAAACTGCTGCAGCATCCATTCCACAGCCTTCAGGCCGAACACAAAGGCAAACCCTTACTTGGACAAATGAGGATTGTCCCTCAGCAATCAGTATCAGACATATGTATCTGCAAAGGTTCAAATGTGGATTAACTTTAGAAAACCACACAGCCTTTTGAGTTGTGAGGAAAAATGCATGCCACACTATTAAAGAGAGTGGTTTTAAGTGCCAGAGAATTAACTGTAGCTGGTTATATCAATTATTTAACCATGCCACATCTCCTCTTCACTAAAAAGGCTAGATAAAGCCCTCATCAACTGATCATGAATAGGACATAATTCAATGAAGAAAAGCTTCTTTCTTCCTGCTCCACTGAGAGGACCCTCTAGCGTGCAGTGTATATGATACACCAATTTCAATAGGTAATGTGTAAGTGCTTAACCAGTTGTATTTCCATGAGTACTTATTTGAGCTTTCTGTTTGCCATCCCAACAATTACAAATAAATAGTTTTTACATAAAGAGTGACAAAGTGAATGGAAAGAAAGTGGGCGAAAGTAAGTATGACTGCAGCTGACACTGTATCTATACTTTTTGTGCATTTTACACATTTAACCACATTTGTCTTTATAGTTATGGCACTGATAAAAAAAGCACAACTGTAAAATCTGTGAAAAAACAGATGCATTATAACCAGTAACTAGACTTTTAAGATAAGACATACCTTATGTCTACTCTATCACCTCTGAATTTCACAACACCTTCAACTTCTATAAGGGTGTAATGTTGTGCCATGTTATAGTCAACACTGATATGAAAGAGCAATGAGGAGAATGTCAGTTGCCTGATTTTTGTGCATAACCATTCACCATTTCTTCATGTACAATTTTCTATCATGGTATCACCCACTTTCATCTTTTTTCTTCAGTCTAATTTCACTCTAGGTACCATTTCTTTGGCCTTCCCTTTAACCTTTTACCTGGTACTTGGCACTTCCCCTTTACAATATTCTTCTTGTCCTCCCCACCTCCCCCCCTCTCTTTGCAGTAATGAGCATTTTGATGCCAAATTTGATCGTATTTACTTCATTTTTAATCTTGCTTTTTGTAGTATTATTTTTCTGATGAATTTATATCTTCACAATATCCAGAAGTCAACCTGTACCTTCCTACCAAATGAGTAGCAATTGTCATGCATCACTCAGTGTACATCATCCTTTCACCTGTAATTGTTCAGGGTTGCCACAAGTTTCCCCAAGTGAAATTCCCCGATTTTTCCCCGAGTTCCAGACAAGTTTTAGCATTTTTCCCTGACAAATTTTGAGATCTCAAGGGTAAGTTAAGATGTAAGTTGACAATCTGTCTTTGCAGCCATGGTACAAGAAACAATAGTGCAAACAAGGAAATATCTTAAAAAACCACCTTGCAAGCAGGTGGCACTTCCTGATGTGAGCAAAAATCTTAAGTTCTAACATCAACATCTTTTGTAATGAACTGTTTTTATATGGAGAAAGCAAACCAAATGGTATGTGTGTTTCAGTAAGACCACTGATGTTATTTTATTTCAATAAAACACAACACATTTGGTGACAAAAATATGCATTTCCTTGGAGTTGCAAGACCGTTTTAAAATACCTTCAATGATTTCAGAAATAATCTCAGAAAAAAAGTAGGCCTCTTGAAAGAGGTGTATAAGGCAGGGAACAACTGTGTAAACCAACACTGTGGGTTGTTGTTGTTGTGGTCTTCAGTCCTGAGACTGGTTTGATGCAGCTCTCCATGCTGCTCTATCCTGTGCAAGCTTCTTCATCTCCCAGTACCTACTGCAGCCTACATCCTTCTGAATCTGCTTAGTGTATTCATCTCTTGGTCTCCCTCTACGATTTTTACCCTCCACACTGCCCTCCAATACTAAATTGGTGATCCCTTGATGCCTCAGAACATGTCCTACCAACCGATCCCTTCTTCTGGTCAAGTTGTGCCACAAACTCCTCTTCTCCCCAATCCTATTCAGTACCTCCTCATTAGTTATGTGATCTACCCATCTAATCTTCAGCATTCTTCTGTAGCACCACATTTCAAAAGCTTCTATTCTCTTCTTGTCTAAACTATTTATCGTCCATGTTTCACTTCCATACATGGATACACTCCATACAAATACTTTCAGAAACGACTTCCTGACATTTAAATCTATACTCGATGTTAACAAATTTCTCTTCTTCAGAAACGCTTTCCTTGCCATTGCCAGTCTACATTTTATATCCTCTCTACTTTGACCATCATCAGTTATTTTGCTCCCCAAATAGCAAAACTCCTTTACTACTTTAAGTGTCTCATTTCCTAATCTAATACCCTCAACGTCACCCGACTTAATTTGACTACATTCCATTATCCTCGTTTTGCTTTTGTTGATGTTCATCTTATATCCTCCTTTCAAGACACCATCCATTCCGTTCAACTGCTCTTCCAAGTCCGTTGCTGTCTCTGACAGAATTACAATGTCATTGGCGAACCTCAAAGTTTTTATTTCTTCTCCATGGATTTTAATACCTACTCCGAATTTTTCTTTTGTTTCCTTTACTGCTTGCTCAATATACAGATTGAATAACATCGGGGAGAGGCTACAACCCTGTCTTACTCCCTTCCCAACCACTGCTTCCCTTTCATGTCCCTCGACTCTTATAACTGCCATCTGGTTTCTGTACAAATTGTAAATAGCCTTTCTCTCCCTGTATTTTACCCCTGCCACCTTCAGAATTTGAAAGAGAGTATTCCAGTCAACATTGTCAAAAGCTTTCTCTAAGTTTACAAATGCTAGAAACGTAGGTTTGCCTTTCCTTAATCTTTCTTCTAAGATAAGTCGTAAGGTCAGTATTGCCTCACGTGTTCCAGTATTTCTACGGAATCCAAACTGATCTTCCCCGCGGTCGGCTTCTACTAGTTTTTCCATTCGTCTGTAAAGAATTCGTGTTAGTATTTTGCAGCTGTGGCTTATTAAATTGATTGTTCGGTAATTCTCACATCTGTCAACACCTGCTTTCTTTGGGATTGGAATTATGATATTCTTCTTGAAGTCTGAGGGTATTTCGCCTGTTTCATACATCTTGCTCACCAGATGGTAGAGTTTTGTCAGGACTGGCTCTCCCAAGGCCGTCAGTAGTTCCAATGGAATGTTGTCTACTCCAGGGTCCTTGTTTCAACTCAAGTCTTTCAGTGCTCTGTCAAACTCTTCACGCAGTATCGTATCTCCCATTTCATCTTCATCTACATCCTCTTCCATTTCCATAATATTGTCCTCAAGTACATCGCTCTTGTATAGACCCTCTATATACTCCTTCCACCTTTCTGCTTTCCCTTCTTTGCTTAGAACTGGGTTTCCATCTGAGCTCTTGATGTTCATACAAGTGGTTCTCTTATCTCCAAAGGTCTCTTTAATTTTCCTGTAGGCAGTATCTATCTTACCCCTAGTGAGATAAGCTTCTACATCCTTACATTTGTCCTCTAGCCATCCCTGCTTAGCCATTTTGCACTTCCTGTCGTGACCACCAATAAAATATTGGTTTTTTTATGTTCATTACTGTCGGTCATTACCCAGTGTGTTGCATCTATTATTTTACAGGTATTGTGCGATTTTCCTTTCGAGGAATATAAGAGTACATAGCATACAAACCGCCAGTGACTCTCAATTTTCTTCTTCTTATTATCATCCATACTGTCTAACATATAAACTACTTTTGAATCACCAGAATGTACTAGAATCAATAAAATGTCTATAAAACCACACACTGTACAACGTACTTGTAATGAGACAGTTGCAATTCCTGAAATCCGTCGGTCATGGCCTCTGGCCTGCTGAGGAGCACCACAGTCCTGGGTCCATGGACAAACCATGAAAATCTACTGCATTACATCACACACACACAAACAGACCCAGCTTGCAGGAAGAGCAGTGAGACTAGATCCAATGGGCAGGGCCTGCACATTAGTGGGAACCGAATGGCTTCAGATCGGCAAGCCCGATCCGTTACAGATACCCACAGAAATGGCCAGCAGTTTTGGCCCGTTGCGGAAATCCACTCATGTGGGCAGATATTCATGAGCCACAGGCAGCATGTTGATGGAATGAGACCACAGTGATCAATCCATGCAACAGATAACTTGTTCAAATACTCTGAGACTCAATAATAGTGAGGATAGGCAGCAACTCACCATAACGATGATTTCTGAGCCACAGACAGACACTTTGAAAAGACAATCTCACTCTCATAACTAAATTTTCAGCCATAGCTTTTGTCAGAAAATAAGAACACACACACACACACACACACACACACACACACATAGCTCATGCACACATGACTGCCACCTACAGTCTCTTACAAGGGAACCTCCCCACCGCACCCACCTCAGATTTAGTTATAAGTTGGCACAGTGGATAGGCCTTGAAAAACTTATCACAGATCAATCGAGAAAACAGGAAGAAGTTGTGTGGAACTATGAAAAAAAAGCAAAATATATAAACTGAGTAGTCCATGTGCAACATAACGAATACAGCGATAATATTAGATCAGGAGTGCCGTGGTCACGTGGTTAGCGTGAACAGCTGCGGAACGAGAGGTCCTTGGTTCAATTCTTCCCTCAAGTGAAAATTTTACTTTCTTTATTTTCGCAAAGTTATGATCTGTCCGTTCGTTCATTGACGTCTCTGTTCACTGTAATAAGTTTAGTGTGTGTGTTTTGCGACTGCACCGCAAAACCGTGCGATTAGTAGACGAAAGGACGTGCCTCGCCAACGGGAACCGAAAATATTTGATCGAAAAGTCATAGGTCAACCGATTCCTCCACAGGAAAACACGTCTGATATATTCTATACGACACTGGTGACGGCGTGTGCGTCACATGACAGGAATATGTTGTTGACCCACCTAACTTGTACACTTGGCGAATGGGTAAAAAATTCTTCTACCTTGCCCGATTTAGGTTTTCTTGTCGATGTGATAATCACTCCCAAAAAATTGGTCGCATCGGACGGACGGACGGACGGACGGACAGATAATAATTGTCTGAAAATAAAAAAATAAAACTTTTCGCTCGACGGAAGGCTTGAACAAAGGACCTCTCGTTCCGCAGCTGCTCACGCTAACCACGGGGCCACGGCGCTCCTGGGCTCACATCACCCTTGATGTTGCCTATCTTCTCATGGACTACTCAGTTTGTATATTTTGCTTAATTTTTTCATAGTTCCATATAACTTCTTCCTGTTTTCTCGATTGATCTGTGTTCAGTTTTTCAAGGCCTATCCACTGTGCCAACTTATAACTAAATCTGTGGGGGGTGCGATGGGGAGGTTCCCTTGTTAGAATCAGATCCAAACAAATCATTCCTCACACCTCCCTGCCTCACACTGGCAGCTGCTAGGCTAGTGGCAAGAAATGGTGACGGCACAGACGGCAAGCTGAGGGAAGTGACCGAAAGGGAAGAAGCAGTAAGAATGAGGGAGTACGGAAGCAGTGCATGTACTCAGCTGCACCCAGCCAGCAACGATGCATGATACCACTGAGGTACCATCTCATCTACTCAGACAAAAATGAAATTTTTTTCAGTGTTCCCCCCCCCCCCCCCCCAATTCCCCTGTTATTTCCGTGATTTCCCCGACTTGTTTGAAATTCCCTTATTTCTGGAATGTGTGGCAATCCTGCTGTTATTCACAGATGCTATGGGCATGTGCTTTGTTCAGTAAACTATTAGCACAAACCCCATCTAGTAAATGGCCTTCTTTGCAATGAAGTAATTATTGCTTTCTTCCTCACTTGTCTATCCATTAAATGCCTTGAAATATATTTGTATGAATTATCATTGCTTGACGAACAGCACACCAGTGTCCCTCAGCAATTGATATGAATGAAATTGGAGCCCAATTGAAAGCAACCTGACAGATTACATCACAAATGTATTTAATGAGAATATTGTGAATATCCTGAGCCAAAATTATTTTGCCTCACTATTAAAAAATCATATATAGGAATTCTTTCATGGCATTAAAGGTTTAGAAACACTTTATTTGTAAAGCATGTCAAGAAAATCTTGGTTGTACAATGGGAATTATGTTGTATTTTTTCATCCAAACATAAATACACTGTTTAACAATAATTATGTTTTATTTTAATATGCTAAAATAGCTGTGCTGCTTACCACAGTTGGGGATAGACAAAAGGCGGTGGTCACTAGGCAGTGGTTCTGGAGTCATAACATCGAGCCCTGCCCCCCATATCTTGCGACTTTCAAGGGCTTCAATCAAAGCTTCTTGGTCAATAACGCCTAAAATAACATTTAAAATTTGTTGTTATACAAAAATGAATGGGTTGGACTGAACTGATAACCAAGAACAGGGACACCAAGAACAGAATAGTGCAAAATAAAAATAAAACTGCAATACTAAAATAAAGGAACTGGCTCACATAACAGGATAGAATTGTATGGAAATACATGTGTGCTTTTTTGGCTGGTACTTGTCTTGTGGAACATAGATTTCATTGCTTTACATTCTGGCATAATCAGTGGTAGTTCTAAACATCCAGAATCACTACAAGTACTGAAAAGCGCTCCCTTTTGACAAAGCACATAGCATTAATTCTTCAGAAACTTTGATAAAAGTGGTAGAGTACTATCAAGCCAGCAATTAGGTTATTTATAATACAGGCATCACTGGTGGTAGAGATGGAAGAAAATCATTGTTACTGGAAGTATATGAGATGAGCACTGTAAAATTTTATATTAATACTGAAACATACTAAAAATAATCAAATTAAACATACCTCCACGACTAACATTCACTAGAATTGCGTTTGATTTCATTTTTCCTAATGCCTCTTTATTTATAAGATTTACAGTTTCACTGTTCAGAGAACAAGCCAAAAAGACAAAATCACTCTGTTTAAGTAATTCATCAAGAGATACAAACTCTGCATTTAATGCTTCCCCTGTAAAGAAATGAAAAATGTCAGTGTCAAGTAACAAAGTACTTACAGTATGCTAAATTTTAAAATGAGTATAAGATTGCAGTCATGCTTCAGTGTCACTGTACAAAGAACTGTTTCGAAACTACTTGTAAAGTAATACTATGAGTTTCATATCCTTATACTTAGCTAAAGATTTCTGCATAGGCAGTACTGTTCATTCCACAGGCACTAACTATGTAATTAATAGTATGGATGAGATCCTTTTGGCTACTGTTTCAGCATGTAATCTCCAAGATTGGTTTTCCCAACACCAAGCATAATGATGCAATGAATGTGGAATTTATTTCCTCTAATGAAGGGGTGTTGCCAGTTTTTCAAGCAAATTCATTTAGTAGTCTACTTCATCCCAAAAACTGTTAATGGGGTTCAGGACAGCACAGCAAATACACTTGACTTTCTACACTGTACAGTGGAGTGCATCATCATTTGTGGATAAGAGCATTATCAACCTGATACAGAAAACCAGAAGCATTTGAATCTCTCTCTCTCTCTCTCTCTCTCTCTCTCTCTCTCTCTCTCTCACACACACACACACACTCACACACACACACACACACACACACACCTGTACACTTACACATTTTGACAGCTGGGCGTACAGTCGTACAGCGAGAGAGAGAGAGAGAGAGAGAGAGAGAGAGAGAGAGTGTGTGTGTGTGTGTGTGTGTGTGTGTGTACTCTAGCTTGTGAAAGGAAGTATTACTGTGTTTTGTGTGTGTGCCTGTCTACAACTCAAGCCTTCAACTATTTGGTAACTGGGTCGTCTTTACTCCTAAACTATTTACATTCTGCCAGAACAGTCCTTGCTATATTGACACAAAAAAGGATTGACTCCAGATTTATCACTTGTAAGGGGGATGGTATTGTCCAAAATGTAACCATAAATGGTATTCCTATGCAGTGAATAATTTTTGAGGTGTTGTGCTTTCACTGTTTGTGTGGCAGCAGAATGCAAAGACAATACAATAATATAAGCACACTGAAGTATGTGAACACTTCGGGGCCTTCATTTCAGCTTTACTGTGATCATTGCCTTATGCAAATTGTTTTCCCAATGTGTTGATTTTCCCAGGACTTGTGTGGTTGTTTGTGGGAGGGGGAGGGGGGGTGTGAGAGGGCAGGAATACAATTGCATAATTCCAACATTTCAGTCCTGGATTTGCTATTTGTGCTCAAGCTTAAAATGTCTCCAATAGCAATACTCGATTAAAAAGTGTTGAATCTGTCTCAACACACTACTGAATTTATAAAAGTTAAGTCTCATTTAATTTATTTGTCTTTCAAACAGTTAATGAACATGAAGTTGTGGATACTGAATGTTGTCTTCTGTGGCTTACTCCTATTTTGCCATGAAACTATCCATCTGCAATTTGTTGCTTTTCACTGATACGATCATTTGTCCCAACACCAGGCACGAGATATAATGAGTCTTTTCTACATATGAAGTGCCTTGTACCAATTCATATCTATTTTAGAATTATTTATGTGACTCCAAAATACATGATCTTCAGTGAGCTAGTGTCCACAGCTGTGACTAATTATTTGAATGATTTGATTCCACCTCCATTCAGGTGCAATGATGAATTTCTGATTCTCCGCCATCCTGAGCAGTGACAAAAGCAAAACCATATTTTGCTTTGATTATCTACACCCACAACAACCTCACTGGCAGCAGAGGGGTAAATGCTGGCGATAAGTGGCTGTACTGTGTTCTTATCTGCACGTATGAATATCAATGGCAGTTAACCAGCTTTTAAAATCTGGTTGAGTTTTGTGCACAATGACTTGTTTGCATTTCACTGCTACTGATGTCTGCCCTTTTAAACTTTTTACTGAGGCTCACTGATCATGGTTGACACTTGGCTGAGAAAACTGGAATTTAATTTTGACTGGTAATTGGCCTCTCTCTCTCTCTCTCTCTCTCTCTCTCTACACCTCCTCCCTCTCCATCTTCCTCTTTCTTTCTTTTTTGTTACTTGCCGGGTTTGATTGTGCTCATCACCCTACATGTTTAAAATATACATGAATTATATATTTGGAACACAGGCAACTGTTTTAAAAATGTGTTGTTGTTTTTGGGACACTTATTTGATTAACATGTAAACTGACTTGGCTGTAGGACCATAGGGAGAAAGGGGGTGGGGGGTGCCAAAATGATTCTCCACCAAGGACATAGGCACAACAAGGGACACAGAAACTAACTGAAAAAAATAAATAAAGAAAAACTTCTTAAGAATTAACTGGGACAGGTACATGGGTTCTCCTACCTCTCGTTTCTGTGTCCTGCCTATGAGAAGAAGCCTTTCTCTCTACCTGTGACTGTACATGTCTGTTGTCATTGCCATTTCTATAGTGTCATTTCTACATTGGGATTTTTGTCAAGTAGCAAATATAGAAATAACTACTGTTGAACAGACAGCTGTCACTAACATGGTTTATGTAGAAACAGTACATTTGGCTCTGGCAACTGTAACTTATACAATTCGCTCAAGTCCAAAAATGAAGCACTTGTGCCTACTTTTCTGTGGTAGTGCTACAGGTTGATGAGTGAGTACTGAAGCAGATATGCTATTTGATCAGTTTCTACTGACTGAAGACTGTAGCGAGACTGTCTGAACTGGAATGCATCAAAGTATTTGGTAGAATAATCAGTTGAAGTATCAACAATGTAAGGAAAAGATAGATTGCTACTTACCGTAAAGAAGACATGTTAAGTCGTAGACACACACACACACACACACACACACACACACACACACACACACACAAGACTGGCATCTCTGGCAGGCAGTTCGGACCAGCTGGAGATGGCGGTCATGTGTGCATGAAGATGAAGTGTGCTTATATATATAATAGAAAGAAACATTCCACGTGGGAAAAATATATTAAAAAACAAAGATGCTGTGACTTACCAAACGAGAAAGCGCTGGTAGATAGACACAATAAAAAAACACACACACAAATTTCAAGCTTTTGCAACCTAAGGTTGCTTAATCAGGAAAGAGGGAAGGAGAGGGAAAGACGAGAGGATGTGGGTTTTAAGGGAGACGGTAAGGAGTCATTCCAATCCCGGGAGTGGAAAGACTTACCTTCACAGTCTTCCTATCTTAAGTCCTTAGCCATTGTACACTATGCAGGTTACAGGGATTATAGAATAAAACTGACTACCAGACTCTAAAGGTTCTCACAGTTTGTTATGCACATAACATCTTGCCCATCTCAGTGTCTTGTCTGTGATTACCGAATAAGAGACTGACATGCCTCAAGGGTGTATTTTAATTGGTGCAGCATTCACAGTAATTATTATACAGTATTAAGCCTAATTCAAAATTAGCTGCTTGTTGATGACTTTGCCATATTTTACTTCTCCTACAATCTTACCAGCATAACTCATCAGCTTCAGCTGAATATTAATATTTTAATGTTGAGGCAGCCATGTTACATTGCAATCAAGCCAAGAAACTTGCAGATGGCCTGTAATGGCTGTAATGGTGTACAATTTCATAACCAACATGTATCAGAGATTACACATTTCAAAAGTAAATCATCATGCATCCTACATAACCTGAAAGGTTGAGTTAATATAATTTCTGGTTACAGATTCAAGTCACAACACGTAAGTCTTAGAAAAGAAATAACCAAAGAAAAAAAGACAGCCAATGGCGCTGCAATCGTAAGTAATTATGATGACACTATTCCATTGCCTAACTCCGTCAAATCTACAAGCATCATTTCTTTAGCTGTATACACATAAATTTCCAGGTACTGGTATACATCTATGCAGCCAACCTTTCTGTGAACCACTTCATCTATTATTAGTGATCTTTTGTTAAAAAAAAGAAGAAAAACAAAACCAGATGTTATCAGAAGTGTCTAATTCTTTTAGCAATCAACTGAATTCCAGCATCACATTTTCCTGACCGAAGTGATGAAGAAAAGCTTGCATTTCATTACATTTTAAGACAGTACATGCTAAAATATTCTCCCCACCCTGTTATAGCATTAGCCCAAAACCTCATAATTTAACTATCGTTACTAGATCTGCAACCAATTTCAACAGTTTTGTTAATTAATTTTAATGTATGTGTGTGTGGGTGTGTGGGTGGGTGGGTGGGGGGGGGGGGGGGTGTCTCCACAGTAAAATAAAAAAAAAAAAAATAAAAACACACAAGATCATGAGGAGTACTTTTGAGCTACATAGATAATCAAATTAGCTGAACTGCTATTCATAAGTTAATATTAACTTACTATAAATAATAATTTATATGCATTTGGTGCCACAATTTCCTGTAATTTTGATTGTGTAATTGCTTTTTATATTTTACATTTTGCTACTTATATTAATTCTCACCTTCAGGTTTAGGTGAATGCCCAGTGTACAGTAATCGTGCAATATCAAATCCCTTAACTCTTCTAGCTATGGCTTGGCCAATGCCTCCGAGACCAACAATACCTACTGTTGATTCCTGAAAGTCTTGACCCAGCATCCATTGTGGTTCACTGGTCTCCCACTGCTTGCTGCACAAATATAACACATTTCACTTCTAATGGGTCACTGTATCACAACTTAAAAATTGTACACAATTTTACACGATATCTGAGACTGGACTATAAAGAGATAAAAAATACAAACTGTACAATATATTATGCATTTTCTTTTGAAAATTTAATATCTTTTATGGCTGAAGAAAATATCTGAATTTAAATAACAAATAACGGCCTGATCTAGAAATACCTACCATACATTCCATATTACTACACACATTATCAACAATTTAAAACAAACATGCTCCCCATAATTTCATTCTTGACTACAAGGAGGTAAAACATCCAGAGGTTCTTCAGTGTCAGTCTTACAGCAGTACTGTTAAGCTTGTTTACCAGTTCTACAGATCATTGGTGGTGACAAGAACAGTCTGGACTCTTAATGTGAAAAAAGTGGGGCATCACATGTTTTATGTGTTGACCCTCTCATGATTACGCAGCATCTTGCAGGTTGTACATCTAAATGTCTCCAATAAGAGATTACTTGTACAACTAACTTCCAGAAGCATTCAGTGTAACCAAAGCACTATCTGTCCAATCCCTATGACTTCCAATATTTTTGTTATGTTTCTCAAGGCAAATGTTCCTGAAAGAAGCTGCAGAATGATTATAGCTGCAACAATCAGCGGACAAACACAAAGGCTAACAATCATAACAAATTTAGAGTTTTCCATCACAATTTAGGAACCTTATTAAATACAAGCTTCTCATATCACTACAGAAAACTGAAAAATTTAAAGATATTTCTGCAGATGTATTGTGCATAACATAACATTGTTTGGAAGTCACAGACATTGAACAGATGCAATTAGTGTGTGTGTGTGTGTGTGTGTGTGTGTGTGTGTGTGTGTGTGTTTTAAGGGGTTAGGGGTGCTCAACTCACAACATGGAAAACAGCACCACGAAAGGGGAGACATGCAAAAACACAATAAGACTAGAGGAAAACAAAGAGAGATTCACAGCAATATGTGGCTGGCTGATCACTTACCAAAAACACAGATGAGCCAGCCACCCTGTAACACATTAGGAACAGCACCCTAAGATTTCAGGGAACAAGTCAGACAATTCAAAAAATTTAAAAACTCTACAACATTTGTTTGTCAACTAAAATGGATGGCAAATCTGACAGCAAATGAGGTGCCACCCTTTGGTCCAAAAATAAATCACAGTCTCGTAAAATGTGGTGCACTGTGATCTGTATGCCACAAGCACCACACATTTGAGGCTCCTCTCACTAGAGCAAGAAGCCATGCATCATAGGGCTAGGGCCTATGCAAAGATGACTAAGGTGGACCTCATCCTGCCTGCTGGTTGGAAGATGCACCCAGATGGTTGCAAGTTATTATCCTATTGCTGTAGGCAGTATAGCAGGAATAGGGTGTGGCTATATTTACAGCAAGTATAACAACATTCTAGTTCACAGAGCTTTATGTGAACTGAATTGAAAAAAATGTTTCAGTGTTGTACTTCAGTAATAGACTGGCTAGCATACAAGATATCAGTTCTGACTCTCTACAGGCCTCTAACAGGAAATATTTTAAACTTTATTAAGATATTCTAGAGGGTACTAATAAGACTTAATAGAAATAAAAGTGAATGTAAGTGAAGGTTTCAATATTGCTTTCATCTCTGACTGTCCTGATCAAGGGCACCTAGAGTTACTGACGCCTGGCTTTGGTTTGATACTCTCAGTAACATTCACAATAAAAAAAAAAAAAAAAATAGGACACATTCCAATAGCAACTGATAATTTACTTTTAAATTTAACTGCCTTTCATGGTATAAAGCATCCACATCAATCAGGAATAACTAAGAAGTGAAATATAAAATTTCACAGAATTGTAAATGCTTACTCTTACACTACTCAGAGAAATTTCCTTAGATGAAAAATGTGAAGTAGTTTACCAAAGACTCAAAGCAGTCAAGAAATTTAATTCTTCTCTAAAAAATATTATTACTGTATCTAGTTCTATGTAGAGAAAACTTTATTTAATACAGAGGACTAACTATAATCAAGATTTAAAAGTGCAGTACAAACATTATTGTACAATTCTTCTTCACATCATCATAAAGACAAAAACCACATTCTATGCACAAAAGATTAAAAAATTCCAAGAACACAGCAACAACAATTTGGAGCATTAATTATGTCTTGGGTATTGACTACAAAGAGTATTTAAGAGATTATAAAGTTGACTTACTGGCTAACGATGAATGAAACTACATACCATATTGTCAGGAACAAATATTATCAAAACTCTTTATTCCACAATAATTACAAGAGAGATCAAAGATGAAAACAATGAACTACTTCAAGGTGTCAGCAAAGAAAAAGAAACATAGTTGCTCCCAACACCCACGCAAGTTCTCAAGATGTTACTTCATGAACTTTGAAAGTCCTTTGGCTTGGTAGCATTATTGATGCTTCATATTTGAGAAATCTTGAAGAAGAGAAATTTGTTAACATCGAGTATAGATTCTTTGAGTGTCATGAAGTCCTTTCTGAAAATATTTGTATGGAGTATAGTCTTGTATGGAAGTGAAACATGGATGATATCAGTGCAGACAAGAAGAGAATAGAAGCTTTTTAAATGTGGTGCTACAGAAGAATGCTGAAGATTATGTGGGTAGATCATGTAATTAAAGAGGAAGTACTGAACAGAACTGCAGGGAAGAGAAATTTGTGGCACAACCTGAGTAGTAGAAGGGATTGGTTGGTAGGATGCATTCTGAGGCATCAAGGGATCACCAACTTAGTACTGGTGGGAAACATGCAGGGTAAAAAATCATAGAAGGAGAACAAGAGATGAATACATTAAGCAGATTCAGAAGAATGTAGGTTGCAGTAGTTACTTGGAGATGAAGAGGCTTGCACAGGATAGAGTAGCATAAAGAGCTGTACCGAATCAGTCTTTGGACTGAAGACCTCAACCACCTTTGAGAGAGCCTTTGTCAAAAAATCAGTCTGCTGCTAGTTGCTACTGATCAAAGCGATTCTGAACTTTCCTGCAATAATAACCTCTCAGATTTAGCAGTGCCTCACTAATGGCTTTTCAACTATCACAGAACGCACCTACTGGTTTTTCACAATTGGTGCAGCAAATGCTAAAGGTACATTGCCTCTTTCACTGTTGTTGATAGGGCACTGTATTCATTGTCTGTAGCTAATAGGATATCATTTGTTGCCATTTTGAACTTAATTAGATTGCTGTCCTAGTTAACTTAAAAATGTAGCCTATTGTTGACTGAGATCTGGTGTATAATCACCATCATAGAAGCCTTAAATTTTGGTTGGTCCACTTATTTAGAAAGTTAGTCCTACACTGAATGTGCCTTTGATATATCACATAATTTGTTTGACTGCTGCCCAGTGAGTTTTTTTTTTATAATTGAGAGTTGAACTCACTTATAGTACCCACAGCATATGAAATGTCTGCCCTTGTGCCTGAAGCCAAATGTGGGAGTGACTCAGCAGCTTGCTAATAAAGAATGTGGTGTAACACAAGTTGTTCCTCATCTGTAAGTTATTTCTTCACACAGCTATAGCTTCAAACCAGGTTTGAGAAGATATGCAACCAGACTGCAGTCTTCCATGCCAAATTTCTTGAGTACTTTTACAGCATATTTGCCATGATTAATGCAAATCATTCCTTTCTTTCTGTCTCCTTTTACTCTCATGCTAAGATACTTACCGTGTTCACTAAGACCTCTTGTCTCAAATTGATTCATTAATTGTTTCTTTAGTTCTTTCTTCCGCCAATTATTTCTGTTCAAGGAGATGACCAAGTCATCTGCCTAAACAGCCAGATTGAGTATATTTTGCTTCTCAATTCTGTAATAAATGGATGGATAATATTCTAAGTTCTTTAGCTTCATTTTTTCTAAATGTTGCACCTTCTGATACCAAATGTGTGATGTCTGTTTTAGACTATAAATTTCCTTCTTTATTTTGCTAACTTCTGTCTCCTTCCATTTCTGCACATAGTATTCAGGTAGATAGATGTAAATTTCATCAAGCTCACCACATAGGGACATGATTTGTTCAGTGTCAATATCAAATTCAGCTGTTAAAACTAACAGGTTATAAACTAAAGAATGATGAACAATAGTTGAGAATGTTTCATCAAAGTTCACCCCTGGAGTCTGGGAATAACCTTCTGCAATTAAATGAGACTTATAACATTCAGTTTCACCATCTAAAATTTCTTTAACTTTGAACACCACTTTTGAACTGATTGCCTATCTGCCTGATGGTAAATTTCTCTAAGTCCACATATTGTTTTCTAGTAATGACATGTATTTAAGTCTTCCTTCCATTTTTGAAATCATCACAACTCATTGTTTCTTTATATGAATTTGGCTCAGGAATACTGGCAAAACAAACAAATTCATTATTAAAATATCTGCTGTTCGGTTTTCTTTGACATGATGATTTTCTAGTTTCTGATTGCACAGGTTCTGCATCTGACTGATCAGTGTCCCTATTGATGTTGCCATTTCTGTCTGCGCAGTGTCAGTTCATGCCAATTCAGGATAAAGTGAATATCTATCAACTTCTGCAGGTTGTGTTGATCCTGCTGAATCAATGATGGTATGTAGTGACACTGGCAGGCACTGCCCACACCATTATCAATCAATCACATTTCCCTTTGTGATGAAGCTCTCACAGTTGCATTTTGAATTTTTGATGACCTGTGCTTCATGGACCTTCTTTGGTGAATTTGGATCAGTTAATGTTACATTTTAGCCTCTTCACAATATCTAATGAAGATAAGTTCTTTGAATTTGTCTTCTAATTTCATTCAGTTTTCTTTCAATACATGCATAATGTAGCTACAGTTCGTAACTGTTGACTTCTATAACATTTTCATGATGATACACTTCACACAATCAACACATTTCTCCTACTTCAGTTGGAGTCTCTATTTGTGTTCTGGAGAAAACTGCAACACTTTTGTTGTAAGCAACAATACACACAATCCAAGTAATCTTGTTTGAATAACTGACAGAAAATTGTATTCAAGGCCTGGAAAATGTGCAACATCATTAATAGTCATCATCTTATTTCAGTCAACAGCTGCAATTTCAAGATGAACATTTACCTCTGCAATTGCAAGATTGATGTTATCTGCTACTGCAACTTTTGTATTTGTAGTCATTTCAAAATTGTTGAACAAATTTCTTTTATTCATCACGTGTCACTTACATCTGGGATCTACGTATCAGCCATCACCATGATTATTGATTCTCAAGTTAACTACTGACTTACCTAAAGGCTCAATCACCATAATCAAGAATTCGATATCTGCCAGAAGTCCATGTAGCAAGAACGCAGCTACCAAAACATCATGCTTTGAATTTGTTGAGCAAGTGATGTAATATTTTACATGTATGTTTCCGTATTTTTCTCAAAAGCCAATGATACATTCATCAAGCACTGTAGCAACCCAGTATAACTAGACAAACTTTTATCTTTGAATGCTGATATAAAATTCTGCTATGCATCTTCAGGACTCATTGCTCCATGAAGTTTTGGATATACAGGTCATTTTACAGTTAAACATATTTTTAATAGCACTTTTGGCATGGTTTTTGGATCTTCATCAGTGTCAGCAATTGTTTCTCACAGTTGCTCATATTTAGGTAAATTTTCAGTCATTGTAGTTAGCCATATCAGCCAACTTTTCAAGCCATCTTTGACACATCTAGCTAGTTCAGCAAATAACTCTTGAATTTTTCATAATAAAAATACAATACCACCACACTGAACATATGAGAAAGATGGTAACTTATGAGTAAAAGTGGCAATAATTAATTCCATGTGGATACTAGTAATCTTGTTGTATCAGTTTCTGAACAAATACTATTTTACAGAGGTCAAAACTTCACTAAGTTTTTCTTTGGCCCATTATCTCTTGGATATTGACTCCAATAAATCCTTTACAAGATCATGAAGTTGACTTAGTAATGAATGAAGTTCACTAAGACCATTTGCCAAAACTCTTTGTTTCATTACAATTACAGGAAAGATCAAAGATGATAACAAATTATTAGAAAGATCAGCAAAGAGAGAGAGAGAGAGAGAAAACACAACTGTTCCCAACATTAGGCATGAAGTACATAAACACAGTAACACAAATGATATTCAACTCTTTGATGGCAGTTGCAATGAAACAGATGATATTAAGTTTAAATAACTGACCATTAATTCAAAATTTTTCATAAGAGTAGTCAAAAATATGGGGAAAAAATATCCCATCAAAGGAAAATCTACATTAGTGTCCAAAAGTTAAACCTAATCACAAAAAGAAGATGTACTGCCTTATCAGGATCTACATTTACATAGATACTCCACAAGCTACCATACAGCGTGTGGCAGAGGGTACCCTGTACCATTACTGATCATCACCTTTCCTGTTCCACTCGCAAACAGAGTGAGGGAAAAATGACTATTGTCTCCATATGAGCCCTAATTTCTCTTATCTTATCTTTGTGGTCCTTTAGACACAATGTATGCTGGTGGCAGTAGCATCGTTTGGCAGTCAGCCTTGAATGCCAATTCTCTAAATTTTCTCAATTGTGTTCCTTGAAAAGAACAACGCCTTCTCTCAAGGGATTTCCATTTGATTTCCCAAAGCATCTCTGTAACACTTACATGTTGTTGTTAAAACCTATCAGTAACAAATCTAGCAGCCTCCCTTTGAATTGTTTTGATGTCTTCTTTTAATCTGACCTGTTATGGATCCCAAATACTCAAGCAGTACTCAAGAATAGGTCACACCAATGGCCTATATGCAGTCTCCTTTACAGATGAATCACACTTTCCTAAAATTCTCCCAATAAACCGAAGTCAGCCATTTGCCTTCCCTACCATGCTCATTCCATTTCATATCACTTTGCAACATTACACCCAGGTATTTTAAATGACAGGACGCTACTAATGCTGTAACCAGACATTATAGGTTTGTTTTCCCTACTCATCCACATTAACTTACATTTTTCCACATTTGCAGCTAGCTACCATTCATCATACCAACCAGAAGTTTTGTCTGAGTCATCTTGAATCCTCCTACAGTCACTAAACTTCGACACCTTACCACACAACACAGCATCATCAGTAAACAATCACAGTTTGCTGCCTGTCCTGTCAGTCAAATTATTTATATATAGAGAACAACAGCGGTCCTATCACATTTTCCTGGGGCAGTCCTGATGATATTATTGTCTCTGATGACCACTCCTCATCAAGGACAACATACTGGGTTCTATTACATAAGAAGTCTTTGAGCCACTCACATACCTGTGAGACTATTCCACATGCTTGTACCTTTGTTAACAGCCTGCAACGGGGATCCACGTCAAATGTAAGAGGGCAAGTCGAGTTTCACAAGAGCAATGCGTTCTAAAACCATGCTGACTTGTGGACAAAAGCTTCTAGGTCTGAAAAAAAATTATTATATTCGAACTGAGAATATGTTCACAGATCCTGCAGTAAACCAAGATTAGGGATATTGGTCTGTAATTTTGCAGGTCTGTTCTTTTACCCTTCTCATATACAGGATTACCTGCACTTTTTTTCAGTTGCGTGGGACTTTTTACTGGGCAAGAGTTTCATGATAAATGTGAGCTAAGTGGGGGACCAATGGCATAGAGTATTCTGTAAAATAGAATTAGGATTCCATATGGACCTGGTGACTTATTTGCTTCCAAATCTTTCAGTTGTTTCTCTACACCAGGGATGCTTATTACTATGTCATCCATACGGGAGTCTGTTTGATATTCAAATGATGGTATGTTTGAATGATTCTCCTACATGAACAATTTCTTAACTGCAAAATTTAAAACTTCAGCTTTCATTTTGCTATTTTCAACAGCCACACCAGACTGGTTAACAATGGACTGGATGGAAGCCTTAGACCTGCTTAGTGATTTTACACAGGATCAGACTTTTCTCAGATTCCCCACCAGATCTTTTGCTAAGGTATGATGGTGGTAGTTGTATGCTTTGCACATAGATCTTTCCACAGATGCACAAATCTCTACTAACTTTTGCTTGTCATCATTTGTGCATTTTATTTGGAACTGAGAGTGCGACAGCCTCTGACTCATGACTCTCCAGACCACTATTTACAATTTGCTTAAACTTTGCTCCTAATTCCTCTGGAACTAAGTGGAGTCACTGTCTTTGTGAGATGCTAACAACTTCTTATCTGCTCTTTCTAGAAGAAACAGTTCCCTAACCTTTATTAAATTTCATAGTCATAATTGCTATAACGACACCATGACTGTTAATCCCTGTTTCTACATTGATGTTGTTGATAAGCCTATTGGTAGCTACCAGGTCTAAGATATTTCCATCATTTGTTGGCTGCTGCACTAGCTGCTCAAGATAGGTTTCAGAAAACGTGTTCAATAGTACTTCGCACGAATGTCTGTGTGTACTCCCCACAATGAATCCAAAGACAGCCCCATCTATACTATAGGTTAAGGTTGCCTCCAACTAGTATTGCATGATCTGGGTATTTATGCACAACTGACCATAGACTTTCTTTAAATGCCTCTAGAACTGCCACAGCAGAATCAGGTGGCTGGTAAAAACAGCCAACAATTAACATGGTTTCACCTATACATGTTATATGCAAAATAATAACTTTTTGTCAACAGGAATGAACACTCCCAGTCCTATGGTGTCTAATCTGTCTTTCCAATACACGTTCCATGACTCACTAAATATCTCAGAGGATATTGGGAGGATTACTGAACAAGCTAGAGCTTGACCACAAGGTATTTGCCACACACAGGTACCTGAAACATAATGTTCTGATAGTTAAGATACACATTTGTAAGAAAATAACACAACTGGGAAATCTCTTCCACAACAAAAGAACCTGTTAATAGGGGATACGGCTACCCCTAACAGCCATACAGACTGCACAGCAATGTAGTACGCTCTTTATGAGCTGATTAAAGCACTCTCTTGGCATTTGATCCCTTCCTCAGCCAGAGCAGTGTGGAGGTCTGGAACAGTCCTAATGGAGGCTGACAGGATGCAATTCACTTCCATACTGCATCCCAGGCATGTGTATAGAAATAAGATCAGGGGACCACAATGGCCAGTTCATGTGACGGATATCTTCACTCTAATGTTTTTGACGGCAAGAATGTGTGAAGTTGGATTGCAACCTTCTCACTTCTTTTACACAGGTAGACTTACTCGGTATGCACAGCCAATCTTCTTCTCTGGATAGCCGGCTATGTCAGTCTCCAAAAACTTCTTCTCCAAAGAATGATGCAAGTTAAAGGAATATATATGACACTTTCTCTCTCTCTCTCTCTCTCTCTCTCTCTCTCTCTCTCTCTCTACTCGTGAAATGAGTAGGTACTCAAAGAATACTTTTAGTTCACTGTCGGTGTATTTCAACTTCCATAAAGAACAAAATTATCATTTATCACATAAACATTAGACTTCTGGTAAGCTGCCCATGTCATCTCACATTAGACACAAATTTAGATACATTTACCACATAGTTGATTCAACAACCACGGAAATCGTGAATAAGTCTTGCCTCTAGCACATCTGTGTTAAAAGTTACTAAAAATCTTTTTTCAACTCAACTGTTTTTTTCGTCACTGCAATAGTCAAAGTTATAAAACAGCACAGAATAACACAGAAGTTCCTTGGGGCTGCCGTGTTCTTCCATTACAACTTCCTTGGCGCAGCTGACAAGTACTTGTCGGTGCTGTTCGACCGCCGTATCTACAGTCTTCTCACTACACACTTCGGACGTGCACACACAGACAGGCGACATGCAGTAGATAGGTTATCTCACACTTATATTTAAAATATCATGTCTTTGATACGGTAGAAGGCCAAGTGGTTCTAACACTTATGTGGAAATTCTCGAAACACTACATCACCTTCAAGAAATTCATCCACAAGAGCAACTCCATGTGGACGTCTGGCAAACAGTCTTGCTATCCTAAGCGTCTGATACACAGTCTGTCAATAGACAGCATCTCCTGAGGCAGCTGCAAATTCTGCAGTCAACTGACTTGCAGGTGTATTCCCATTTCATTGGGCAGTTACGGCCAGATCTCAGGCCTGTTGTGGAGTCATTATTCATGGGTGGCCTTATACTGGCCTACGAAGAATATCTCCCGTGTCTCAAGGCCATTGCTAATGCCTGGAAATGACCTTCTGTGGCTCATCCAAGGATACTGAGATTTCAGTCCGCATTTGACCTGCTTCGTGGCAGCGGAATATTTTACCCTGCACAACAGAATCCAAATGGTATCTTTATGTCATTCCGCTATCAACTTTAGCAAGGGGCTACACTCTGCGCACTATAAATGGCCAAACCAGACTGAGATGTCAGTGGTCCATGCATTTTTTGTGGTTGCCTTTCATTAATGCCACTATTCACAGTGTGGAGTACTTCTTTCCTACACAGAGTCAACAGGGTTCATAGATAAGTATTTATGGTGATTGCTCACCTTTTCTCTTCTCTTTTCATGATTATGCTTAACTTTTGAACACTAGTGTATTTTTTACATTTACTTAGACATGCACTGCATACTCTACTATCAGGCATTCACATTGCCAGATTCATCTACCAGTGAGATCACAGAAATCATAATGTCACTGAAGAATAGTAACTCTTGTGGCTATGGCTACACTGGTATTTCAACTAAAGTACTAAAATCTTGTGCAGCCTTGGTAGTTCCCCCCCCCCCCCCCTTTCCACTCCAATCACAAAAGACTGATTTATGATGTTGTAGTAACATCTGTTTATAAAAAAGGAAATACACAAGTGACCTTTACTTACAAGTCCACCTTTCCATGTTCTCAAAAACTTTTGAGAAGTTGGCTTACGACTAGCTCAGTATGCACATCAAGACCTCTTGTGCTCTGTCTATTACAGACTTTGAGTCATACATGCAACATGGAATTAAAACAAGTGTTATAGAGAGAATTACAAAGCCTCAAACCGTAGAACACTTCCCCTGCAACTCCAGAAAAAATTCTGACATTGTATGAAGAGATAGTGAGCTAAAGTTCACCCTATGAACAACAATTTGTATGTAGCAGGTTAAGAGAAAGTGAACTAGCATTAAATGTGAACTAGCAATAGACACAAATGTTGCATTATACCACTTATTTACAGTCAGATATAATACACAAAAGGGTATTTTTTAGACTCCAATGTTGTAAATTATTACGTATGGAGTAACATTATGTATTATAAAATATAAATATAAACCATTATGTATTTTATATTATTACGCATGTGTTCTGTGTACAATTTGCATAGCTATACAGAAAATAACTTGCAGGACCAATAAAAATCACAATCATGATCACAGGACACTGAATCATCTTTCTGAGAATAACTTTTTAATAACATCTCAGTTTGGCCTCCAGAGAGGCTTTATGGAACACAACATGTCACTGAATGAATAAATGAATGTAATTATAGCCTTTTGTCATACAGCATATTTTAATTCTGAAAATATAATTAACTAAGTATTGCACATTTTCTCCACAGTCATGAAAAAGACTTTAAGGAATACCTGTTAATTAGAAAATATTACAAATGAAATTTTAACAAAATTAAGACAGATGAAAGTTGTGACTCATTTCCTGGAAAGGGGAGAGGGGGAGGTGTTAGCAGATTATTTTGTACTCTGTAACAGTTTTTATATGAGCTGCTACATTTTTTGATATGTATGCAAATTGCCAAAAGAACTGTGTGAACTTGATCCTGAAAATGGGATTATTCTCCACTGTAACAAAACAGGAGAAATGTGTATAAAAACACCTCAAGAGAACATCTCTGTAGTTCAGGAATGTCTAAGTTCGGAAAATAAATGTATGAAAAACAGGCAAAAGTGTTCATCTTGCAAAAACAACAGCATACACGGTGAAAATGTGTGTAGGACATGCTATATTTTCAAAAAAGTAGCAGACAGGAGCAGCAGTGTAGTTGGAAATGGTGATTAAAGAATATTATGAAATTAACTGACAACTTCTATGTTGTATTGAAACATAGCTACTGTTGTTTGATAATAAGAACTGCATGTAGTGTAATTTGAGGAGCCTAACAATAAAATGGAGCCCATAGTACAAAATTCAGTCTAAAACTGATCAATTTTGATGTGTTGGAAGGTATTCAGCTGTTCAAGGAATATTTTAGGTTTGTTGCCTCCACAGGTCTCGATGACTGCAATCTTCAGTGTCTTAGGTCCATACATGACAATGAAATTTGTTCAAACTGAAATAGTGTCTCTAACGAATGACAAAGTGAGTAGTTTATCAGAAGACCATTCTTGTTCCCTCATTGCATCCGTAATCTGTTTTAATGTTTACCTGCCAGCTGTGGTAGTGAATATGCTGTAAATAAAGAGATATTCTACATTATGTAAGGTTGGCACTGGATGCAAAAACATTCAATAACAGACAGGTCACTGAAACAGGATGTATCAGGATATTATAAGGCTGCATAAGGGTAGACAAGTGAAGTGCGAGATGAGAGCAGAACGAATACAGACTTTGTTTGAATAGGTACCACAGTGTTACAACAGAGAGTAACAGTGTGTGTGTGTGTGTGTGTGTGTGTGTGTGTGTACTGCATGGTATGCCCATCATCATATTTACATTGCTGTAAAGGACCACACACATTCACTCACAGGACTGGCTTGGTATCAGATCATCTATTGGTTTTTGAGGTACAGGAGTCCACTTTGTCCAGAATTGGTCTCTTCATTTTACATAATGCCCCAGTATCAATCAGTTATCTTGCCTTTTTTGCATTAATTTCACTTAAATCATTGTAGTTTCACCTTTAAGGTGTCATTCGTATAAATAATAATTATGCATGTGATCCTGTCACATACAAAACCAGATAATAATATTTGTATCCATTTTTTAAATTGCAATATAAAATTACAATGTTTCAAATAATTATTTCATGTTATAAAATTAATTTCTATAAATTCAAATTATTGTAATGAGTTTGCAAAAATCTCAAAACAAACATTATTCTTTTATATCAACTTACACATATCTCTGTAAACAGCTGAGTCCCAGCATTGCCCAGACATGTATTTATTCCAATTCTATTAGTCCATCTCTTCCTCCTCCCCTCTGTCCATCTCCTCTGCCCACCTCTCTGTCCATCTCCATCTCCTTCCCCACCCCCCACCCCCACCCCCCACTTTCTCTCCATCTCCTGCTAACCTCTATGTGTCCATCTGCTCTGCCCCACTATCTCTGTCCATCTGGTCCTTCCCCCTCTGTCCATCTCCTCTTCCCCTTTCAGATTAATCCTCCTCTTGCAGCATCTCTCTCCTCCTCACCTCCTCCTCCTCCCCCCCCCCCATTTCTCCTTGTCCCCTTCTCTCTGTCCATTTCTTCCTCCCTTTCTCTGTGCATCTCCTCCTCTTTCCCTCCTCTGCCCAACTCCTCCTCTTCTCTTTCCATTTCTCCCTGCCCCTCTCTCTGTCCATCTCCTCCTCCTCCCATACTTGTGTCCATATCCCCCTTGACCCCCCTCAGTCTCTTCCTCCCCCCTTCTCTCTCTCCATATTATCACCCTCACCCCAATAGGAAATTGCTGCTTCTTAACCGCATAGTACACTCATGTTCAGAAAAAAATAGAAATTTTGAATGGCTAGAGATAGGACGTTCATATTCACAGGATATGTACATTAGTATGTTCTGCAGAAATGATTAGCATTTCAGTCACCTCGGTTCAGCACGAGTCCTGTTTCCTAGTAGGCACAGAGTCTGCCATGAGCCCTGATAAATTGTTCCATGTGTGATGGCATCAGTGCATACAAGGCACAAATGGCGTACTGTGATACAGCCATCCATGCTGCATTCACCTAGTTCCTAAGTTCATATGTGGTGGTTTGCACTGGGTCACAGCACTGCACACATCGTTTCACCCTATCCTGCACCAGTTTCAATTGACAGCAAGCCTGGTGATCTGGTGGGCCAGGGCAAAAGGCTGACATACTGTGACACCAAGAAGGCATGTGTTCATGTAACATGTAGTTGTGCGTTGTCTTGCTGAAAAATGTCATTTGGACTGATGTGCAGAAAGGGTATGGCTACAGGTAGCAGGATGTCATTCACTTAGGTCATGCTTGTCACACTGCCATGGACACACACCAATTGTGATTTGTTGTTGTACCCAATAGCACCCACACCATAAGACCTTGTGCGAATGCAGCTACTGTGATGCTGCTCCTCCTGCCTGTTGTGAACCAAAATGCAGCCATCATTTTCAAGCAAACAGAACCTGGTTAGTGTCTGATGCCATTCCTGTCCACAGTGATGTCATTCCATACACCACTGCGTCTAGCATGTTTCTGCACATTCATCAAAGGTAGGCAGAGAAGTGGAAAATCTGCATATAACCCATGCAATAATAAATGGCGATGGACAGTCAACCCTGATAGTGTACAATGTGTTAGATGGTTCCACTGTTGCACCAGAGCTGAGGAGGGTGCAAATCCGTCCTGCACTGTCATTCGGATGAGGTGTCAATTTTCTCAGGGTGGTGGTCTGAGTGGTGTGACCTGACCCATCTCATCATATTCTATTGCCTTCTGTGAATATTCTATTGCCTTCTGGATACACCAATTGCACTGCTGAAACACTTTGTCCCAAAGAGCAGCAGTTTCCCCACAGGATACATCACATTCTCTCATGACAATAATGTGGCCTCTTTCAAACTCAATGACTTGATGGTACAGTTTGCGCATCCTGTACATCTGCTCAAGTCACACTGATCCAATATCTTCAATTTATAGCAACAATGGGAGCTGCAGGGACTTATCCCTTGCATGCATGAGTGGATGGGCAAATGTCTATAAGGTACAATACATATGTAGAATTGTGGACAGTTGGGAATGTGAGTCTCACGGGAAGCGTGCAAGGGATGAGTCCCTGCAGTCGCCCTATTCATCTGTGTCCTCGGTGGCTCAGATGGATAGAGCGTCTGCCATGTAAGCAGGAGGTCCCGGGTTCGAGTCCCTCTCGGGGCACACATTTTCAGCTGTCCACATCGAGGTATAACAACAACACCTGTCGGTAGCTGAGGTTGTCGGTTAGTTATCATTCATTCTAGTGTACATGTGCTGTGAATATGAACATCCTATCATTAGTCATTCAAGGTGTTCTGTTTTTCTGAACATGAGTGTATTTCTTTTCTGATAGTAAGTAATATGTGTACCAAGTTTCATTGAAATCAATCCAGTGGTTTAGGAGCAGATGTGGAACATACTCACATACACACATTTTTATAATACGTATGGATTTACTATATCTGAATATTAATTATACAGGATGTTGCACAAAAAATTGGCCTGGAGTACAGACTGCTCGCCAGTTACACACAAATTGTTGCACAACATGAGGAGGTACAACAACAAATAGATAAACATGTACTAATCACATAATAAAGAAACAACAAATAAGTTAATGCAAGCAACAGTTTGAAAACAATAGATGACAATTGGTGGGTGACAATGAGCCTTCTAGTGCTCAAGATCACTTTTTCATGCATGACCCTGTATCTCTGAATTGCATTGTGTCTACAGTTTTGGCTGAAGGCAGATGAGCACAAGCAGAAATGGTATGAGGACAGGATGAAATATGGTGCTGTATGATTATAGGTGTAAAAAAATAAATCACAAGCTGGAGTTCGACTGAGTTTGCGAGTACTGCTTGGTATGACCACTGTCTTGTCCACAAGGCTGTAGAGGTGCATCATGTTCATCCACAGTATTGGTTTACCACTGGAACACTGCAGTTTCTCTGAACCTGTCTGAACCGAAAACCCAGTGCCATCTGCTGGGGGCTAGACAGGTGGCAGGTATGCCATTGTGTTGGCTTCCATTATCCAGAAAGCACAAAAATTGTAACACTGCGATGAGGATGTGATAGCTGTTGCAAGCATGGTGAGTGATAAAATGTGGCATTTTCAGACAAGTTTTACTTCAACCTGTCTGATGATGGTCTCTGAATATGTTTTAGATGCTATCACAATCATTATATTAGAAATAAGTATGATTTGCACAGAGAAGTAAAATGTTTCACTTTAATCCAAAATGGAGTTCTTTATTCCAGCATACAGAACAGATGCTCTTCCTGTCAACATCAAATACAGTATTAATGATCTAATTAAATAAAAATACATCTAAAACAGAATCTTTTTCTATTTCTTACAGGTGTGATAAATAACAATGTGTGGGAATTATTGTGTAACACATTCTAAACAGATACCAAAATTCTGGATTTTCTGAGTGTGTGTGTGTATATGTACCTATATGGCTCTATGCATGTAAGATAAATGTCACTGTCATTCCTGTTTAACTTTAAAATGGAAAAATTTTCTGTATGGAATAAATTGTTAAAATTTAATGTACACATTTACTGTAATTACTTGATACATTCTACATCACTGTGATTTAGTTAACTTATGGCTATGTGGAACATGAAGTACTGTAGTAACTACATTAATTGATATTTTAGAAAACTTACAGTTAATAATATTTAGTCTGACCTCTCAATTTTTTGACGTCCTTCAGGCATTCTTCTTGCCACTGCCAAAGCAAGCGCCATTGCGACATCAGCTACAGCAGCATCTAAGACCTTTGGGGTAATTCCTATTTTAATTCCACGAGACTTCACTTCCTTCACATCTATGTGATCATACCCAGCAGACATTGTTGCCACAACTTTCAGATTAGGACCTGAGGCACAAAAAATTTGTGACAACTTTTCAGCGAGTTAAAAAAACTAGAGAAACAATAGGAAAAAAAAAAAAAAAAAAAAACAGAACAAACAGAGGGTTAAGACTCAGTGCATTTCAGTGATTTCATGCACAGGGTATTTATAATGATGTGTGGTGTATATGTTCACTGAACTTATCCTGAAATGCTATTTATTTACTGCAAAAGATTAGAAACTGCATGGCATTAGTATTGATGATGCTAGCAGCCCACTGTTACAGAGTACAAACTGACATAATTTTCTTTCTAACTGTTTAGAAATCCCAAATTATCTACAAGAATAGTCATAACAATGGTCCATTCTTATAGTTCCAGATCATCTTCATTTCTGTTTCTCTGTCAAAAAGTACTGTTATTGGCTCTTTCATTCAACTAAAGAAACTCATTATTTTTCTTTAAATCATTAGCAAAATGAGTAAATAAACAAATGGATTAGGTGACTTCTGTAGAGCTAAAGGATATTTACAGCACTTGTTCCGACACACTCTCATGAGACTAAATATATCGGTGTCAAAAATTAAAGCAACAAATGGAAATTTTGCAAGTTTGCATTTATCTTGCAACAAAACAGTATAAACAGGTGATAGTTAAGTAGAAGAAAGTAAAGAATACAGAATGTAAGAAATGGTATGTGCACAATGGTAGAGAAAAAGTCCTTCATTTTTTCTGACTTAACGGATTTGCATACACATTCCGACAACTGGTTAATGTGATCAGTATGGGGTGTGACCACCTCTGGCAGCAATACAGGTCTGACAATGATAGGGAATGTTATGAACAATGTCATCACTCTCATGTTGAGACAATAATGCCCGTTCTCCCTGCAAAGCTGCTCGCAACTCTTGGAGAGAGGTTGGTGGATACTGACGTGATGCTATCTGTCTTTCTAGTGCATCTCAGACATGCTCTATGGAATTCAAATTGAGAGAGTGAGCAGGTCACCCCATGTATGCAATATCTTCCATTTCCAAGAAAACACCAACTACCCGTGCTCTATGAGGTCGAGTATTATCATCCATCAGCATGATGTTTAGGCCCACAGCACCTTGCAACAACTGCACATGAGGTCCCTAAGATCTCGTCACGATACCTAACAGCAGTTAAACCTTGCTGATTCACCAATACAATTTCATGATGGTGCATTCAAGTGGTCAACGTAATCCATGCCTACACCATTAGGGATCCTTCTCGACAAGGTCTCTTTCCACAAAATTTTGGTCCCAAAATCATGTTCTACATTCCCTCTAGATGTGAATATGTTGAGAATCACTCTCCAGATCAAATCATCTGGGAAAAGGTCTCTTTCCACAAAATTTTGATTCCAAAATCATGTTCTACATTCCCTCCAGATGTGAATATGTTGAGAATCACTCTCCAGATCAAATCATCTGTGAAAACAATATTGTTCAACCGTCCATGTAGCATGTTGACAACTTCACTCTAGATTTTCCCTTCTTTGAAGATGCGTCAGAGGTACATGTACAGCAGGTCTCCGACAATAAAAGTCACTCTACCGAAGCCTTCCTTACAATGTTTGCCTCAATATGACCTGTCCAGTGGATGATGCTGCCATGTGTAATAAGGTGGTACAATCATGCCATTACAGCCAAACAATGGTTCTCTCTTTCTGATGTCACACATGTTGGCCCTGCCCTGGTCTTCGGGATACAGTTTTGGTCTCTAAAAACTGTCGCCATATCTGAGAAACAACAGAACAATTCACATTAAGCCATCGTGCCGTATCAGTTTGCGATTGTCTTGCATCCATTCTTCCTATGGCTGTCCACTGCAGAGTCTGGTAGGTGTCTTCGCTGTGCCACGCTGTACTGTCTGTGACTGTGCACACAATGACTGCATGTGGGACTACCTGGCACCCCATTTGATAGGTGCCTTGACATCATCACTGGCATGGTTGCTCATTGACCAGAATGCCATCTTCCAAGCAGAACACAATCATATGGACATCTGTTGATAATTTATGCAATTATATTACTAATTAGACACAGGATGGGGAAATAGCAGTTTGTTGCTTTAATTTTGAACACCAGTGTATTGTGAGCACTGCCTACTGCACGACGGAATGCTGTCTAGGCATGCTGCAGACTTGTGACACAGTAGGTGAAGTATGTAAGTGGAGCAGAGACAAATGGGGAATCATTCTAGTGGTGATATGGTCTGCAAAAACAAATGGCAGAATGTTATGGCACAGCGCCTGGGAACAAGCATCTCATAAATGGTGAAGCTGATCAACTACTTGCTTGCTACTGTTGTCAGCATCTATCAAAAGTGGTTGAAAGATGTTGAAACCATGAATAGGTGACAAGGTGTTGGGCATCCATAGCTCATCACAGTATGTGTGCGTTGGAGGCTTGCCTGCTGTGTGAAGCAGGACAGGCAGCAATCTGTGGCAGATCTGACAACAGAGTACTATGTCAATATAGATACAAGTGTTATGATGCACACTATTCAGCACATATTGTTAAATATGGGGTTCAACAGCAGACAACCTCTAAGTGTTTCTGTGATGATCCAAAAACATCATAAATTATGTTTCTGTGGACATGGGATCATCAAACTTGGAGTGTGAATCAATGGAAACATGTCAACTGGATGGGCAAATTGTGTTTCTTGTTACACCAGGAAAAGGATTGCTCAAAACGTGCACCATACCATCAATGCAGGCCAGTGAGGACAGTATTATGCTGTGGGAAAGATTCACCTAGATATCCACAGGACCTGTGATAGTATTATAAGGCATCATGACAGCAATGGACTATGTGAACATTATTGCACACCACCTGCATCCCTCCATGCCTGAGATATTCCATGACAGTGATGACATCATCCAGCAGCATAACTATGCATGTCACAATGGCAGAAATGTGGTACAGTGATTTGAGAACAAGATAGCATACTCAAATTGATGTCTTGGCCACCAATTTTGCCTGATCTGAACCCAAAGGAATGCATCTGGGAAGCTGTTGGGCAGCAGCTCCCACAAACCATCGACCATTAAATTGCTGAAATAGTGTGACCCATGCATAGACATCTGATGCCACATACCTCCTTAAACCCATTGTAACACTCCTGCTTACATATATGATGTAAATTATATCATTTCACACATTGCAGTGTACTCCAAATATAAAAGTTATCTGTAAGTGAGATTCAGATCACTGTAGCTAATTAAATGTCATACAAACATTGAGATGCACATGTACACCAACTCCTGGTGGCCTGCCTTGCTTGTCAACTCCCCTACTGATTGCTGCCTGACCACCAAGGCACTTGAAGCTTTGTACTTTGCCACCTCCACAGATCTATGTTGCTAGAATGCAGTTGCCTTAGCTTGTTCTGGGGCACAAACTGAAGACTTTCACATCCTGCTCCACTGGGGCCTGATGCATCCTGCTGTAACAGTCCAACTTCTGGTATGGAGCTCAGAGAAGTTGGTGGCCCTGCCATCTTCTCTGTGCCAACAACAGATGCCTGTCTAGCCTGAACCTCATGTAGCCTGGTTACTCGAGACATCTGATGACACAGCAGCGGCAGCAGCAGTGGCACTCAGTGTGTGCTACTACTGGCAAGGCCAGTGCACAGAGGTCAACACACTGGGAAACAACAAAGCAACATATCTGCTGTACTCGCCAGGAATCACTGCTAATAGCACAGAAGACTGAACGAATGTAAATAATAAACAAAGGGTGTATGTATCCACAAGCCGCTTTCTTCTACTGCATCCTCATCCATTTCCAGAAGAGAATCACTCACTCAAACCATGCCAATCCGATACATATTACGGTATTTTTAACAATTAATATTACAATATGTATGTTATCACTAAAAATAAGTTAATTTAATTGCCTCCAATAATAGAGCCCCTGATGCTATAACTTGTAACATTTTCATTTACTACCAGTTGATAGTATGAAAACAAAATAATGTTGCACTTTTTTATATACTGCTTTTCAAAATTTGCAAGTCTTAAGTTGAACATGGTAGCAGTGAATGGTACAAATATTTAATCATAACCTTTAACTTTCATCATCAAGGAAAGCAACATTGGATTGAGAATAATACTATGTGAAATTTAATTGGGATAATGTATTTACAAATGTATTTGTTCAAATACAGACTCTTTACAGCAATACACCACCACTCTCAACTTGGCCTTCACTGGACATAAGTATCCCATAACTAGCCCAGTTCAAAGGCAGATTTCCCAGACCATCATATCCAATTCTGGTACTGCTTATCCTTCCAAAACAAGTCTTGAAACTCAGTACTGTCCTGGTATCAAATGTATTAATCAGCTACTTTGATAAGGCTATGTTTTTCTAAAACCATGTCCTGAAATGAGGTCCATTCTATCTCACATTTTGCCCACCACATTTAGAGTAGCTTTTCATCCCCACTCTCAACCCCCAATCTCCGCAATATCCTGTTCAGGCCCTATGCTCCTTCTGCTCCCATTTCTCTATCCTATGGCTCCTATCCCTATGACCATTCCCCACAGTAAGACTTGCCCTAGGCACCCTCATACCACCACCTAAACCAGCCCTGTAACTGGCGAAATGTATACTATCAAAAGGATAGCCACATGTGAAAGGACACATCATGTACCAGATATTACATAGACACCATTCACCCTTCTATATTGGTATGACTACTACCAAGTTTTCAGTTAGGATGAATGGGAATAGACAGAAGGTGCATACTCACAACACACAATATCCCATTGCAGAACATACTCTACAACATTACAGTCATGAACTTAGTGTCTATTTCTTGACACTGCCATCTGGATTCTCCCCCTAACACCAGTTTCTCAGAACTATGCAGGTGGGAAATGGTCTTACAACATTTCCTCAGTTCTTGTCACTTGCCTGGCCTTAATTTATGTTAGTTTCTTCAGTAACATCATTTCTCCTTGGTAACTATTCCTTTTTTTAACCTCCTTTTAGTTTTCTATGACTCTTACTGTTTGACCTGTCTCACCTCTACCACATATAATTCACTTAGCTTTCTGTTCTTACTAACCCTTGCACAATGTTTTGTCATTAATCTGTGTCTTACTTATTACCCTATCTTTCACCTTTATGGCTTCAGGTTTTCAAATCTCATCTTGGTGGAGTCCCCAATAATCTTTCCTTCTGATCCCATCTGGTAAGTCTCCTCTGACCCGAGATTCTTGGTGACTTTTCCAAAACTCTCTCCATTTTCTAAAGCTCATCAGTCCTTTTCCTTCGTCCCTCTTCTTTCCCCTTCAACCCTTCTGCCAGAAGAAAAAGCTACTGGCTCCGAAAACTTGCACCTTTCCTTAACTTTTAAAAGTGTTTCCTCCTGCCACCACTTGGTGAGTATATTTTTTATCTATTGAATTGTATTATACAACAATTACAGTTCTATATATTATTATTACCATGATTAAGAAAATAGACTTATAGCAACATTTACAACTATGTGAGACTCCAGCTGCAGAGTTTAGCTTTACAAAATATATTGACATTCTTGACATAAACATAATATTGGTAAAAATACATTCCCAGTATGAAAACTAACAAAATATTTTTTCTAAAATAATTCAGTGAGAATAATTCTAGTTAACATTTTAATTACACAATTACTTTTATAACTAAATTTTCACAGAATGTGGATCAAATGCTGCACATTTTGTTATGGTTAAGATAAATACATTGTATAAATTTCTAAGCTGGTCTCAGCTTATGTTATGCTATCAAACATATGAAAGTGCAGTTTTATATAAAATAAAGATATCATGCCACCCGAAGGATGTTTCTTAAGTATAAAGACAGCTGTGTGCTATTAAAATTAAAAATGGAAAAGTTAACAGTAATTACAAAACATTTGTCCTATTTGCTACCTATGGACTGAGTTGTATCTCATTTCTAGTACTGATCACTTCCTCATTTTTCACAAAATACGCTGTTCCAATTCATACTGATGATCAGTCAATTGAAGAAGATTTTTTTCTTCCCCCCAGTATGAACGAACAGTTTTGCCATTCAATAAAATTGAGTTATTATCCTTCAAAGTCCAATTATTACTTTTGGTAAAATCACACATATATTTACGAAATGGAATACTTGTATACCATTGATGTATATCAGTTGTGTACATCATTTTGTCAATTGGCAAATCTCGGTCTGTTATATTAGACTACCAAGGACTTTTTGAAGACATGCAATGCAGAAATTCTGCTGTATTGCACTCACATGATGGGCAAACATTATTAAGCAAGTGGTCATAATGTTTTGGAGCATTAGTGTTTATAATGGAATCATCTTGTCAGTAATATGAATCATAACCCTCCTAATATGCATCTAAGTAGCAAAATTAAGCTACAAATTCAAGAAGTTACATGTGTCGTTCTGCATTACAGCATTAAGTTAATATGCCTTTACTAATGTATAATATCAGTTGTGTTCTCGAAAGAGCAGGTGAGAAGAGAAGCTTCTGGAGTTTCATTGTTAAAAGAAGAGTGCAATTTACAGGCCATCTATTAAGACATAAAGGACTCCTGAACACAATCATAGAGGGATATGTCGAGGGAAAAAGACCAAGAGGAAGACCACGACTGAGGTACATGGATCAAATCGTGAAAGATGTGGGATGTAACACCTATAAAGAAATGAAGAGAAAAGCTGAAAGACGCACAGAATGGAGACAAGCTGCCATTGCAGCTGTTGCAAACCAATCCTTGGATTGACCACTACAGAAGAAGAGAATGTATAATAATTTCAAATATACCATTAAACTGAAGACTGCTCATTTGAATGGTAATATTAACAATGTTCTAGGTGTATTTTCTATGAACACATGCTCTGAGAGACCAATAATTCACGTTAATCTGTTAGTTATATTTTTTTAAGTTTTGTTGTCTTAAGAAACAGACTTCAAGAAGAATATAATAATTCCAATCCCAAAGAAAGCAGGTGTTGACAGATGCGAAAATTACCGAACTATCAGTTTAATAAGTCACAGCTGCAAAATACTAATGCGAATTCTTTACAGATGAATGGAAAAACTGGTAGAAGCCGACCTCGAGGAAGATCAGTTTGGATTCCGTAGAAATGTTGGAACACGTGAAGCAATACTGACCTTACGACTTATCTTAGAAGGAAGATTAAGGAAAGGAAAACCTACGTTTCTAGCATTTGTAGACTTACAGAAAGCTTTTGACAATGTTGACTGGAATACTCTCTTTCAAATTCTGAAGGTGGCAGGGGTGAAGTACAGGGAGTGAAAGGCTATTTACAATTTGTACAGAAACCAGATGGCAGTTATAAGAGTCGAGGGGCACGAAAGGGAAGCAGTGGTTGGGAAGGGAGTGAGACAGGGTTGTAGCCTCTCTCCAATGCTATTCAATCTGTATATTGAGCAAGCAGTAAAGGAAACAAAAGAAAAATTCGGAGTAGGTATTAAAATCCATGGAGAAGAAATAAAAACTTTGAGGTTCGCCAATGACATTGTAATTCTGTCAGAGACAGCAAAGGACTTGGAAGAGCAGTTGAACGGAATGGATGGTGTCTTGAAGGGAGGATATAAGATGAACATCAACAAAAGCAAAACGAGGGTAATGGAATGTAGTCAAATTAAGTCGGGCGATGCTGAGGGAATTAGATTAGGAAATGAGACACTTAAAGTAGTAAAGGAGTTTTGCTATTTGGGGAGCAAAATAACTGATGATGGTCAAAGTAGAGAGGATATAAAATGTAGACTGGCAATGGCAAGGAAAGCGTTTCTGAAGAAGAGAAATTTGTTAACATCGAGTATAGATTTAAATGTCAGGAAGTCGTTTCTGAAAGTATTTGTATGGAGTGTAGCCATGTATGGAAGTGAAACATGGACGATAAATAGTTTAGACAAGAAGAGAATAGAAGCTTTTGAAATGTGGTGCTACAGAAGAATGCTGAAGATTAGAAGGGTAGATCACATAACTAATGAGGAGGTATTGAATAGAACTGGGGAGAAGAGGAGTTTGTGGCACAACTTGACTAGAAGAAGGGATCGGTTGGTAGGACATGTTCTGAGGCATCAGGGGATCACAAATTTAGCATTGGAGGGCAGTGTGGAGGGTAAAAATCATAGAGGGAGACCAAGAGATGAATACACTAAGCAGATTCAGAAGGATGTGGGTTGCAGTAAGTACTGGGAGATGAAGAGGCTTGCACAGGGTAGAGTAGCATGGAGAGCTGCATCAGACCAGTCTCAGGACTGAAGACCACAACAACAACAACAAGAAAAATGAAATATTAAAAATAAGTTAAAAATTTAGCCTTTCAGTATCTAACTGTTTACATCATGTAATACTCTCTATAACTACCTAAATAATTAACTTTTGCCTCCAACCACCGAAGTCCATATGATAAAATAAGTAAACAGTATCTGAATTGCATAAAGAGGAAAATAGCTTTTGCGTACATAACACCACATTTATTTTCAGCCATTTAAAACCAAAAAAGTATGTCAAATGTATAGAATAATGTCATATGAACTATCATTCATGTAAGTATTTGCTTCATGTAGAAGCAGGCTGATAATGATATATTATCATATTTAGCCATTTAACATCAGCAGAAACTTAAAATGGACATAAAAATTAACTTTGGTAATTACCTGCTTTATCAAGAAGTTCCTTGTCAATTTTTACTTTGGAAAACCAAAACAAAGCATCTACGCCTTCTATTTTACTCAGTAGTTGTTCTCTACTAGGGTTTCGCACGCCAGGACAGAAAATGGTATCACATCTGAAATGGGAAAAAAATAACAGCAGTAGCTGTAATGACAGAAAACAAACACAGAAAATGTTGAGAAGCTATGTGTGACTGGACTACAAGAAGAGCAAAGGGAAGAGAAGGAATCTGGAACACAAATGGAGCACATGGGATGGAAATGGAGCACATGGGATGGAAATTGATAATTTCACTCTATTGTCATATAGGGAAAAAACTAGAAGGTAAAGAAACTACTGGCAACTGCAATAATTATGGTAAAACTATGCAAAATGAGAGAGAGATAAATATAGCAAGCAATGAAAATAAATATTGAAATTTTGTTTCAACACTTTTATACTTATATCATGACAACACATATAATTTCCTGATAATACCTTTGTGCTTGTCCTGCTGGCTATTGTGTATGCATGGATCTATGTCCAGGGGAAAGAAGCTTCGGTCTGTTCAGTCTTCCCTTAATCCTGCTAACTGGGTGGTGGTCTGAGCCGACTACATCGTTTTCAAGAGTTTGTGTCTTTCCACTATTTATAAGACAAACTTGAAAAGCCCTGGCTGAAAGCAACTCTTGATAAAAGAGCTCTAGCAGTGCAAGCTGGAAATGGCCAATTGAAATTCTTGCATGTAGCTCCTGGAAGTGCTTGGCAGAAACGCCTGAATGTAAACTAATTTCGTGACTGGCATGGAGCAAATGAAATGGGCAGTCAGCCCTGGGCTTTCACAAGGGTAGAACAGGAGTCATGAGCCATTTGGGGTGAAGTTAAGGTTTTAAAAGAGTTACTTGTATTAAGTCAAGAGTGAGTGATCCTCAAGTGATCAATAAAGTTGTTGTTCTGTTTCAGAAAACTGAAAGAGTTGGCAGCTACCTTGCAGGGGTCAGATGGGGCAAAGAGATTCATAATCAAGCAAGCACACAAGTGTCTATAAAGTTAAAATATTGTAACACAGTGAAAGAATTTCTCAATGTCCTAGTCATGGATAAGGACTACTTTCTTCAAGGGAGACAACAGAAGTGTATATACATATAAACATAAGTAGCATACTGTAGTAATTGAATGGCTATAGGAAATCTAGTTTGTTGTCTGCTGTATGAACATTAAACAGTCCCTGCGAGGAGCCAATAGCCAATAGTGCCATTCCTTGGCTTTACTGTTTTATTATGCAGATGCCAGAGGGTAGTCCTGACTAAAAATTTTCTTATACCATAAACAAAACCACAAAGCTGTCATACTTTGTACGATATCAGATTAGTTTACAGCCCAATTCTTATTTTTAATGTACAATGAGATACATAAGTCACTTGTAAAGAATGCTGTGTAATAACTGTTAATTTCTCTTATTCATAATTTGAATCTTCTACCAGTTGCCAAATGTAATTAGCCTTAAAAAACACAGCGATTTGTGTCAAGTTGTTGTTATTTTATACAAAATTGCTTCTGTAGAACATTTTGGGAGATAAGATGATAGCTTTAACTTAACTGAAAACTATGTATGGTCTGTTCATGAAAAATCTATCTGTAGTAACTTGTTCAGTATTTGTTCAAGATTTAGTGAGAATGTTAGTATCAAAAATAAATCTGATGTGGTTATTTGTGTAAAATATTTCATTATTTTTTGTACTGAGAATGTATTTCTACTGAAATTCTGTTTATGTGAAACATGTTACTAAATTTGGTACAGCTAAATCTGTGCGTGGACTTTTGAAGGTTCACAACTTATAATTAAAAGTTTCATTTTGACAATGCTTTGTTTAGTATCTCTGCCAGTGGACATCCCAATGGAGGCAAATGAACTGGCATGAGTACAACGGAATAGTTCAGGAACATGCCATGGAGGGCATATGCGTCCCATTTTGTGGGCTGACTGCTGACAGTGTTTGATTGTGAGCTGCAGTAAGCAGAGCAAGCCAGTGCTCCTGTGAATTTAGAGTGCAGCAGGTCTAGCCTAGTGGCCCTGCTAAGAGTTGTCATGTGCTGCTGTTAGGCCCCACGTGCTGAGTCATTGTCATGCACGCATCACCATGGGTGTGGGCACTCCACTTCCTGTAGTTCAGTTCACACGAGTTACTCCCATTCACAGGGTTTTGTTTTCTGGTTGTGACTGAGTCACCCTCAGTCAGAAGCACCACGCCAACCCTGTTGAGTAGGGGTTTTGTCATGGTTTCTGCAGATACTAAACTTTGTCAATTAGTAATTGTTGTAACATATTTGTGGCATGGCAGTGATGCCCACCAAGTGAGTGCGTAATAAGTATTGGTTTGGCTGCAGTTGGAGATATGTAAAAGTTAGTTTTGAACTCCTCAGTGGAGTTGTAGTGGTTTAAAAGCATTAAAAAACAAAGAATGTGCACAGTTTTATTTTTACTTGGTATTGCCAGATACAATAAATGGAGGGTCTAGTGTAAATAGTGTTTGGTTTATTAAATAACCAATACAAACCCTGGGCCTCATTATTTGGCAACCAAAGGTAAGTATTTCAAAATTTACTTTACTTTATTTTACTATTCAATGTTTTTGTCTCTTGGTAATGTTCAGTGGCAATTTGTTCCAATTACATCACCTACAGTTTTCAAAGTCAATTTACATTAATTATTATATTTCTTTCATACATTACTGAATGGGGGCTTTTAATTAGGATACTCTTAGTAAATTTAACAACTTAACACTAAAACTTTACTTGAAATTTTGCAGTACCTTTGGATGGAAATATGAAAATTAAAATTGTGATGGTACTAATGAAAGTTTCATGAAGATGTAAATGGATGTACAAACTAGAAATGGATTTGGAACAAAAGAGAGTGGCACTACTTTCAGACCAAACCTGGAGGACACACCTTGAAAGAGATGGTTACACATTTTTATTTTATTTATGAGTGGTGAAAAAACATTGCATATTTTTCTGATTTCTATGTACTAGTAAAAATCCAAAAAATGGATAGCAAACTGGGACTAAGAACACTGAAAAAAGACAACAGTGGTTTAATTGACAAGAAAATGGACATATTCTTGAGGAGATAATAAAATGGACAGACTATCTAGATAATAAAATCAAGGAAGTGCAAAATAAAGTATCAGAATTGAACAAAAAGTTACAAGATGATTTGTGTAGTACACCAGCTAATAAAACTGACAAAATACGTAATAACACAGATGCATAATGGATTGGGTAAACAAATTATAGAATCATTCTGAGAAGTAAAAGGTGATCTAAGTAATAAGTTAACAGAAAACAGTTTTCAATTTGCTGAGGTCAAATCAGAAATATGTGAATTGTTAGTTATCATCAAATCAGAGGTGAGTAGGTGAATTATGATTGACAAGGTGAACAAAGTGTTCTGGTGACTGCCAAAAATGCTAATCTACTTCATGTAATTAATAATGATGATAACATAACTATTGCAAGTAACGACTGTATATAAGTTGATCTTTTGAGTGAAAGAGTTGATGTCAATTACTATATAAAATGTTTTATGGCACCAAAGACATGTCTAGGTCTGGAAAATGGATGAACTTCCAACAATAAGTGATGTTAAATTTTCACAAATTAAGTTGGAAATCTGTAAAATAACACATACTGGTAAATCAGGGCTGAGACAATCACATGATCATGTAGATTTTAGTTTAAAAGACAGTCAAAGAGTGGTTAAAGTTGAAAATGTTGACATACATACAAAACTGATTATTTCATGTGACGAGAGTACTGGAACAGTCATTTTAAGTGAGGCAGAGGAGGTCGAAAAGCTATCACAGTTGTCAAAAGTAAACACTTTCAACAGCATGTACTGAACACTATTAAAACCTTTTATATGTGGGGGCTTTGTTTGGCAAAAAGTACACTCTAAGACAAACAAATTATGCACCACAAAGAGATTATCTGAATGGGACAGAAATCAGTAGATGTGATTTACATGGACACACAAACAAATGCTTACACTTTCACAAAAACTGAACAGAGCTTCACAAATTGAGCAAGACAATAATGCATTGGCCCATCTCTGGCCCTTATACAAGCCATTACACAGCTAAGTATTGATTGATAGAGTTGTTGATGTCCTCCTGTGGGATACCATGCCAAATTCTGTCCAACTGGCACATAACATTGTCAAAATTCTTAGCTAGTTCGAGTGCACTGCCCATAATGATCAAAACGTCCTCTATTGGGGAGAGTACCGGAGACCTTGCTACCCAAGGCAGGGTTTGACAAGCAGTAGAGCCTCTTGCCATATGTAGGTGGGCACTGTCTTCCTGAAATGCAAGACCATGATGACTTTCCATGAAGGGCAACAAAATGGGGTGTAGGATGGATAAGGGTGTGCACACTTTGTGTGGATGCATGAAGAGCTAGTCACAGGAGATATAGTTCATGTAGTTCCAGTAGAGCTCCAGTCTACTAGCAGAGCAGATATCAGCAGCTGCAGAAGCACCTCACTGGTGGCTGTACACAGTTTGTATACATCATTTAGTTTGGTGGCATCCTAACTTACTTCTGACCAGCTTAGTGTTTACTAATTCACTCTTAAGTTTTTTGCATAAATTGTAGTGCATGAGGCAACATTTGCATAGCTTCCTGCCACCAGAAGTGGCACGTCATGTGAATCTGTTTAAATCTTTTGTTAGTACACAGTGTATAGTTCAGATGAGTGCTTTAGAGTTTGCATACTTATTTCCTGCAGTAGCTTTTACGCAAAACAAAAAGAGTTTATAGTAAATACTAACCGTTGATACATCCATTTTCAATAGAGAAATTTATTTCTGTTTTCACTTATTATCCTCATTTATATTTTGTGTACATGCCAATCACAGCAATGCCACAGTCACGTAACTTTCTCTTTTGCAGTGGTCTGTTTGTAATTTCTCATTACTCCTGACTGCTTTGTTTGTATTTTTTAAGATCTTATTCAGTTTTTTATGCAGTACACATGGATATGGACTGTTTCTGTTGGAGAATTGGCTGCTGTCCATGAATATCTGGAAGCTGCATTGGTCATGGTCAACAGGCTTCTGGCTACTGCTCAAAGCTTCGGTGACATTGGGATGCCAGTGATGAGACTGTGCCACTTTTTATGCCACTGGAAACCCCCGATGATCTGGATGTCACTGTGTCTTCTGATATGCAATGCCTGGCCCTTCGTATTTAATCGAGAGCGAGTAGCAGTGGTGGGTTTGCACATCACTGGGTGAAAGGTGAAAGAGAGAATGTGCCACATGGTTGGCTCCTTACATTTTAGCAACAGGTACGAGGTGCTACCAAGTGCCAATAATATTTTCGAGCCAATGTGCGATGCCTCTCTTGTTGGGCAAGTGGCCGATTTCCCTGCCCAGTCCAGACAAGTGCAGAAGGTGGATATGCTAGTCAATGAGAGTTACAATGTTAGGTGCTTAATGAAGAGGGAAATAGCAGCAGGGCAGGAAAGAAAGCCAATGTGCACTCAATGTGTCTGCCAGTGGGTCTTGTCCAAACTGTGAAGGAGGCCCTGCCAACAGCTATCAAGTGGACTGTGTGCAACTGTAAATAGTGGCACCTGTTGGCACAAATGATGCCTGCAGCTTGGGTTCTGAGGCCACCCTCAGTTCATTTCAGAAGATGGCTGATTTGGTCAAGGCAACTAACATCACACACATGGTGCAGGCTAAGCTCAGTATTTGTGCCATCATACCCAGGGTCCATTGCATTCCTCTGGTTTGGAGCAGAGTGGAAGGTGTAAACTAGAGGCTCAGATGATTCTGCAATGGTATCAGATGCATGTTCCTCAGCCTCTGCTTTTGGATGGAGAATTGTACGTCAGGCACACACTACAAACAGGAAGTAACTACTAGGGTAGTACAGTATGTGTGGCATGCACATGGGGTTTTTTTGGTTAGAGGAGCATCCCCCCCACCTCCTCCCACTCTGTGATCAGAGACAAATTGTCTGCCAAAATCAAAGATACATCAGCCACAATGTCCTCAGATAATGCTCATCCTCACAGATAGGATGTAGAAAAGATTAATATGATAATATATTCTGAGGTTTTCCTGGCATACAGAAATCTTGAAAATTTCTCAGGTATTCAGCAGGGTAGCGTCGTCCGAAAGGCACGATATTTCAGGAAGCAGACTTCTTGCCATTTTCAGGCATTCTTGGTGTCTGATTGATCTCTGATGGATGCCGACTTTATATAATCTCCACCCCTCTTCCACAGCCTCCGTCTTAGCGCTTCTGAGCAGTCTGCGGCTGGTGGTGGGGGAAGCATGGCGCCCCGCGACAGATCATGGCCGCAGTCCTTCTGCATCTACAGCTGCTTGCGGAACTCTGCCGTCTTGGTTACAATGCTTCTTCTTCTTCTTCTTCTTCTTCTTCTTCTTCTTCTTCTTCCTCTTCTTCATGTGTCCTGACAGGAGCGGATTTCTGTGTAGACTGCCATTGTGTTTTAATCATACTCCAAGCTGGATTCCAGGCTTTGCTTAGCTGGAAACCACTGTGTTTAGTTATTAGTTCGTCATGCAGCCGGATCTCCACTGCCTCTCTGAGGAGACAATCCCAGAAGGTGTTCGATTGCTGTAACACCTTTGTGCCATCGTAGTTCATGTCATGTCCATGTGAGATGCAGTGCTCTGCCACGGCGGACTTGGTCGGCTGTGCGTTGTCTGTGTGGCGTTTATGTTCACTACAACTCTCCTACACCGTCCGGATGGTCTGGCTTATATACATTTTACTGTACTGGCTAGGGATACTGTAAACTCTTGGTTTCCGGAGTCCTAAGATGGAGTAGCGATATGCTGTCCGCTATCACCAGTAGTGGCCAATATGTTTATGGAGGTTTTTGAAGAAGAAGCTCTTGAGTCGGCAGCCTATAAGCCCTCTTGCTTTTTTCAATATGTAGACGATCCATTCATAATCTGGCCGCATGGACGACACCACATCCAAGACTTTCTACAGCATCTGAAGTCGCTGCACCAGAATATCAAATTCACAATGGATTTCTGGATGTGCTCATAAAGCGAAGACCAAATGGCACACTAGAACACAGCGTCTACCATAAGTCAACACATACAAATTTGTACCTGCATGCTCCAGCTGTCATGCTCCTTCACAGCGAGAGGGTGTTCTAAGCACACTGGTGCACAGAGCACGCGAAATCTCGGACTGTGACAGCCTAGTGGCTGAATTGCAGCACTTGCAGGCTGTGTTCTGCATGAACGGTTACAACAACCGGCAGATAAAACGCGCCCTAAGACCGAAGAAGCTGAGGCCACAGCCTTCCAAGGACGAAGAAAAACCAGTTGCGACAATGATCATACCATATGTTGGGAACACATCGGCAAAGATCGGCAGAATACTCAGAAAATATAATGTCAATAGCATGTTTCACCCCCCCCCCCATCCAAAACGAAAACATTATTAGGATCAGTAAAGGATGACTTAGGACTCTGGAAACCGGGAGTTTACAGCATCCCTTGCCAGTGCGAGAAAATGTATATAGGCCAGACAATCTGGATGGTACAGGAGAGATGTAGTGAACATAAACGCCACACAGACAACGCAGAGCCGACCAAGTCCACCGTGGCAGAGCACAGCATCCCACATTGCATCTGACATTGTGAAGCAGACAGTTATACTACTGAAAGACGCCACTGCTGGCAGGGAAGACGTCAAGCATGAAGGGATGTAGGTGGCCTGCAAAAATTTTCAATTACTGCCACAGGTCCCATGGATGCCCAGGTGACTGTGCCCCATAGAATAAAGCTGCCCTCAGCTGGCCTGCATCTATGGCACAGAGCATGTTTCAAACAGCTATTCACCTTGGTGATGGTATATTTGGACATGACTATTGACGTGACATAACAAGAAACATGATTTATCTGATTGTGTGATACTCTTCATTTGATCTACAAGCCAATCTCAATGATCCTGAAGATGATAATGATTGGTTTGTGGGGCGCTCAACTGCATGGTCATCGTGCCTGTACACATTCCCAATCTGAACAAAGTCCAATCTCGCAACTTTTCATGAATGATGATGGAATGATGAGGACAACACAAACACCCAGTCCCCTGGCAGAGAAAATCCCTAACCTGGTGAGGAATTGAACCCGGGACCCCACAATCCAGAGGTAGCAATGCTAGCCACTAGACCACGAGCTGCGGACACAATGATCCTGTGCCCACTCATATTGTAACTGCTGATATCCTGACTCAACATGCGAACACAAAGGAGTCATCTGCTCCTTGTTCAATAATGTGGGCTGAACAATGTGCTCTGAAACACTTGTGCCTGCATCAGAAATGCACTCTGTCATATAGCTACCTACCCTGTTTTACAGAGTGGGCAAGTCCCTGACCTCCATGTTCTTTGATGAGATGTGCACAACTAATACCTTGTTGCCTACTCAGGGTTTCACAATATTTCCACCAATTTCCATAGATGGAGATCCTTGTTCCCAGGGACCAGGCCATAACAATCCAACTTTTGTCACACTCACTTTTGTCTGGAGATTTCCCCATTTGCAGCCTATATTGTCACTAGATGATTCCCTCTGCCTCCGCTCCACTTTTATACTTTCCTTACTGCAGCATGTGGCGGCAACATTCAGTCTCATGGTGGTCAGTGGTCATAATGTTTTGGCCACAGTACACCCCGATTCCCAAAATGACATCACCTCCCCATCAACGTACAACTTAATCACAATAGTAGTCTACCATTTATCTGTGGACAAAGAAAACCTGACACGGATTCTGACACTACATTCAGTTTTCCACAAAAGAATGACTGTAGTTGACTCTGCAGAATGGGGAAATGCTATACTGCAAGTGCATCCATCAGTACAATTGAGAAAATATGATTTTCTGTGGCAAATGAGCGTGGGGGCAGGGTTGGGAGGGGTAAAACACAAAATTTCAAGGTTGAAAAGACGTTCACTTCAGGATTTGAGAGTTTCTCAAATTCTGATAGTTGCAACACTTTGCAGCCGTAGAGCTACAACTTCTACAGTTTGCTTGACATTCCTGTGCAATAATGAGTAAAACTGTGATTAAAAGGACCATATTTTGTCAGTTCTAGGATGATAAGAGTCATTTTAATGGCTAATTTGAGAGTTGTTTTGGGAGGTTTCCCAAATCCATCTCATCAAATGTTCACTTTGTATTACATTTTACCCACAGAATACAAACAAAAATGTAGCTTTAAAAATACACATTGTTCCATTATAATTATGATAGTTGTTGTATGTGCAAAATGGTTCTTTATTATAGAAAAATCAATATTTCATACTCTTTCATTTTTTACATAAATTTATATACCTACATCTTCATCTTTACTCAGCAAATCACTTTCTCTTCCATTCACGGATTGAGTATGTGAAGAGTGAATGCTTCTACACAGCTGTAAATGATGAATGTAATGTGCATGATCTCTATGGGAAAGTTACCTAGGGGGCTGAACATTCTTAGTTCCTGCACTGAGTTGGAATTTTCCAAGCATTTTATTGAGAGCTGTATGGCATCTTGCATCAAATTCTGACAGTGAAGATTTTTCAACGTATCTGTCCACTCCCTCATCAGTCTTACAAGCATCTGATCATTTGTGCCACCCTTCTCCTATTGATAGTATTGCCAAAGCAGATAAAAATGCCTGACACATTTAAGAATGTAAATAATTTTTTAAATATAATAATAGCTTGGAAAGAGAATGCTCAGTTTGTGTTAGATACATCAAGATGGCTGTGAATATGTCTGGTCCGAACTGCTGGAGATGGCTGTCATGTGTATCTGAGGTGTGCTTGCTTGTGTGAATAAATGTATGTGTGTGTGTGTGTGTGTGTGTGTGTGTGTTTTCCTCTTTCTCTTTCTTTTCCTTTTTCCGATGACGGCTGTGGCTGGACACTAACTTGTAAGTGTCTTTTAATTGTGCCTCTCTACAACTTAATGTCTCATCATTACAGTAAGCAGCAATCTATCTTTTCCTTACATTGATATTCCAATCTGGAGTTTTGATTGTTATTCTTTTTTTATATTTGCACTTAAATAAAGGTCTTAACAATATTAGATGTGCAAGAAACAGAAGAGACTTGTGATGAGAAAATGTCATTGTAAAATTTACATTCTTCATTTTTAAGACTTTTATCAAATGCACCAGCCTTGAAATAAGTTTTATTGCTACATATGCATCTACATCATTCCTTAAAACTAGATATTTAGCTGCAAATAAATACTGTCAGTCACTGGATTAAAAGAGTTACTGTAAGTCTACTTACAGGCTCTGTTATCCTCTCTTTTTCACAAAGCTCATCAAAGTGCTTCTTTATTTCTTTAATTCACTTGTTAAGACAATTTATATTCAATGTCCCACATTCCACAGACACTGAAACTCTCAAAAAGAAGTTAGACATAATTATGACTCTTTGATTTTAGCAGTTTCTGACAGAAACCAAGAGAGCTGTTGCAGTGGTAAGACACTGGACTTACAGTCAGGAGGACAGAGATTCAAATCATTGTCTGCCCATCCAGACTGAGATTTTCCACAATTCAAACAGGCTGAGCTGAGACTGGAGAAGTAGTGTAGCCCTTGAAGTGCAAATACCCTAACTTTATTTTTCATGCAGTATTTCAAAATGAGAACACTTAGTCACTTGCAACAAACTTTACACTTAATTTCAAACCTTTACACATTTTTTTCTCACTAACATCCTATCAGAAAATGATGAAAGGAAAAAAGCTAATCACTTACTATACTTGTTAAGTTCATGCAGTAAAACTGTCACATCAGGCATGGCATTTTTAATTTATTACTTCTTAACTACTAATTCTATGACACATTTTGCAGAGAGTATACACATATACTAAATATATATATGCAAAACTATATCATTGTACAACACATAGTTCAGGAGATAAGACATCATAAACACTGAGATACACGAAAAACTGCAACATCACACATGACATTTTAATTTATTACTTCTTTGCTACTAACTTGATTCCCAACATATTTCACAGACAGTATCAACATATGCCTCAAACAAAAGATACAAAATATTTGGGTCAATAATTCCTGAAGAAATTTTGTGTAACAAAGAGCTGGTAAAGAGACTCCTATTACTCTTCAAGGGCTGGCCTTACTAGAACAACCACAATGGACTTAATTTTGGTGTGCACAACAGGAGGGTAAGACCACTGTTGTTTTGTCTCGTGATTAAATCAAACCTAAAGCAAACTAACATCCCAGATGTGTTCCAACAGCTTAAGATCAGGCAAATTTGGTGGCCTCAAGCCACTATGGCACGAGTTTGGATTTGTGACACAGGCAGTTATCCATTCTCCAAGATGCCATTGCCATCGGGGAAGACACTGAAGCACAAAGGGATGCATGTGGTCCACAATAATGTTCATGTTGTCCTCAACAGTCACAGTGCCTTCGATTACTATCACAGGCCTCATGGAAGTCCACGTGAATGTCAGTCATAGCATAATAACGCCCACTCCATCCCCTCACCCCAGCCTGTGTCTGTGGCACAGTGCATTTTGAGCACCTGTTTTCCTGGGTGATGGGGTATCTTTAGATTACCATTGATAAGGTGAAACAAGAAAAGTGATTCATACAATCAGGTGACTACTTTTCCATTGAACTATGGTTAATCTCTAAGAGCTCATGCCCACTGCAATCATAATTGATGATGTTGTTGCAGTGTACCACGGGAATTCGAGTACTGGAAAAAATCCAAAGGTGAAACGTCTAGATTACTTTTCACACTTTCTGTACATTTCTCAGTATAAAATTACAACATAACGTAAAGCTAGGGAATGTTTGCAGTGCACAAATGATTATGAGGAGCAGTATGTACAGAAACAAAATTGATCGATTACAAACTTAAAACTGTCCAAGGGCCCTGGAAGAATTGTGCGTGTAAAAATAAGGAAGAGCGGCACTTAGTGCATTGATGAAATACACGTCAAGATTTGTCAAGGAATTACAAAAATCTTTCAGTTTTCTTCCATTTTTTTTTCAGTTTTTGTTTTGGGGTACTATCCTGGTATTTAACCTAAGTGGCTTTCGAGAAACCACAGAAAATATAACTTAGGATACTAGGGCAGGGATTCAAACACACCACCACCTCATTCCCCTATAACTTTAACCATAATGCGAGTTGAGATTGTCATTTTTGAACAAAAATACCTCTGAAGAACCACGAAGTACCTGTTCACTTGATTGTAATACTCAACGAGTTGCTCTCGGGAGGCCATTTGGAAAAACTTGCAATTGGACTGATACAGGCAGGGGTGCCTGCAGGGTGTCGTGTCAATAGGGGCAAAACATTTTCTTTAAAGGCCTGTACACTGATCACCCAGAATATTATGACCACCTATCTAATTGCCAGTATGTCCACCTCTGGGACGGATAACAGCAGCAACATGTCATGTCATGGAAGCAATGAGGCTTTGGTACGTCACTGGAGGGAGTTGGCACCACATCTGCCCACACAAGTCCCCAAATTCTCATAAATTCTGGGGAAGAGGGGCAATGGTCTCCGATACCATGTTCAACCATATCCTAGATCTTCGGTCGGGTTCAGATCTGGTGAGTTGAAAGGTCCACACATCAACTGGAACTCGCCACTGTATTCCTCAAACCACTCCATCACACTCCTGGCCTTGTGATACGATGATTTATCTTGTTGAAAAACGCAACTGCTGTCAAGAAACATTATCATCATGAAGGGGTGTACATGGTTTGCAACCAGTGTACAATACTCCTTGGCTGTCATGATGTCTTGCACTAGCTGCGCTGGACCCAAGGATGCACACATGAATATTACTCAGAACACAAGGGAGGCTTCGTCAGCTTGTCTCCATCGCACAGTACAGGTGTCACGGAGCTGTTCCCCTGAAAGACGACAGATTTGCACCCTGCCATTGGCATGATGAAGAAGGTACCAGGATTCATCAGACTATGTAACGTTCTGCCACTGCACTAGTGTCCAGTGCTTATGGTCACTTGCCCATTTCAGTCATAGTTGCCAATGTCATGGTGTTAACATTTGAACAAGCATGGGTCAGCTGCAGAAGCCCATTGTTAGGGGTGTTTGGCACACTGTGTGTTCAGACACGCTTCTTGGCACACTGGGTATTCAGACACGCTTCTACTCTGCCCAGCATTAAAGTCTGATTTTAGTTCTGCCACATTTCACCACCTGTCCTGTTTTACCATACTGCCCAGCCTATGACATCTGTAATAAGGGGTAGCCATCCAACCCCACAACATCTGGACATATTTTCCCTTGCCACTTTTCAAAGACACACACCATAGAACTCCTTGAACACCTGACAAGTCATGGAGTTTCCGAAATGCTCGTGCCAAACCTCCAGGCCATCACAATCTGCCCTCAGTCAAACTCGAATAGATCGCACGCCTTCCCCATTCTACATATGGACAGTGCACTCAGGGATACCACATGCAGCTGTGTGTGTCTGATTAGCAGTCATTCCTCCACAGGTGACACTGCTATCGCCGGGATGGGTTTATATTGATAGTAAGTCCATGGTCATAATGTTCTGCCTGATCAGTGTATGTGATTTATAAATATCAAAGACATTATTACCTGCTCATCATTTTCTCCTATATGTGTCTACAGTGCACTTTTAGTACCTGCTCAGTGTAATGATGCACAAGCTGACATACACTGAGATGACAAAAGTAATGGAATACCTCCTAATATCTTGTCACACTTCCCTTTACCCAGCATAGGACAGCAACTCGATATGGCATGGACTCAACAGGTCATTGGAAGTCCCCTGTAGAAATACTGAGCCACGCTGCCACTATAGCTGTCCACAAGTACTTAAGTGTTGCCAGTGCAGGATTTTATGCACGAATTGCCCTCCTAATTATGTCCCATAAATGTGTGATGGGTGTCAAAATCATTCACTAGAAATGCACATAAAGTTCTTCCAAAAAATCATGAACAATTGTGGCCCAGTGACATGATGCACTGTCATTCATAAAAATTCCATGGTTGCTTGAGAATGTGAAGTCCATGAATGGCTGCAATTAGCTTCCAAGTAGCTGAACATAACCATTTCCAGTTAATGATTGGTTCAGTTGGACAATTCCATGTAACACAGCCATCATTATGGAGCAGCCACCATCAGCCTGCATAGTGCCTTTTGACAACTTGCATTTGTGGCTTCATGGAATCTGTGACACCTTTGAGCCCAACCATTAGCTCTTGTCAACTGAAATTGGGACTCATCAGATCAAGTCATGGTTCTCCAGTCATCTAGTGTCCAACTGACATGGTCACAAGCCCAGGAGAGGGGCTGCAGTTGAGGTTGTGCTTTTAGCAAAGGCACTTATGTCTGTTGTCATAGACCAACGGATATGTTCATTGCATGCCAACATTGATTTATGAGGTTATTTCACGCAATGTTGCTTGTCTGCTACCACTGATGCAAACGCCTCTGCTCTCTGTCATTAAGTAAAGACCATCAGCCACAGCGTTGTCCGTTGCTAGAGATAATACCTGAAATGTGGTGTTCTTGGCACATTCTTGACACTGTGGATCCCAGAAAATTGAACTGTATAGCAATTTCTGAAATGGAATGCCACATGTGTCTAGCTCCAACTACCTTTCCACATTCAAAATCTGTTAATTCTCCTTATGCGGCTATATTCACTTTAGAAACCTTTTCACATGAATTACCTGAATACAAATGGCAACTCCACCAATGTGCTGCTCTTTCATACTTTGTGTACACAATACTACTGCCATCTGTAGGCCCAATATGTACATATTGCTATCCCCTGACTTTTGTCACCTCAGTGTATATTATATAGTAGAACTTGTTTTTAAAATCCCAGATTTTATGTTTTCCCACCATTTACATCATTTTCTGATGGTCCTGTCATAAGCCATATTCTCTCAATTAGTTGGTTTCCTGCCATTAAAAGTTTTGTATGGATAATGTTTCCCATATTTAGCACTTTTGAACTACTGCCACAAGCTGCAACATCGATTTTTAAAGCGCTTTATGTGGGAAACTATATTGTGTTCCTGCTAACAGACAACCTGTAGGGTAAAGCATACTGAAACATGCAACTATACTGTTTGTTTCAGATTCAAAATCATTTTGGGACTATGAGAAATATAGATGCCATTTCAGAGGCATTTTTGACAGGTTTTAACAATATTTTAATCACACAACTGTACTCTAAACTGCAATAAATCACTAAAAACAGCATTTGAATTTGTTTTCGTGTTAGAGGCTAGTCATTTAATTCACAAAACAATATGCAAGAAACAACTGATTTCAACTTAGTGCGATTAGTTTGAACTATGTAGTTCCACAAAATTCTCATTGGCGAGTTCTTCTATACTCTTAGTTTTGTTTGTCATAACATTAACAAAATTACTTGACTTCTCAAATGCATCTTTATGCCATTTGGAAGTCATAAGAATTTTTGCAGATTCGTCAAACTTTCTGAAATTGCTGAATGGGTAGTTTGTAATGTGCCATGACGACTGCCATGCCCTATACGTGGTCGGTAAGCACGCAGAACTTACAAGTGCACTTTTAATTGATTTATAATAAACCAGTCATGGTTATAACAACAGGCAGCCTAATCAAAGTGTTCTCTTTATACCATTTATGCCATTCTTGCAAATATAATTTTTGTCAGTTGTCATAAATTTAATTAATTCATATTTCAGGCATTCTTGGTCTAGGGGTAGTGTCTTTGACTAATAACCACAATGTCCTGAGTTCCAGATTCAAACGCTGTCACTGTTTAAATTGTGAATAAAAATAATCAGCGATGAAACTGTCGCTGAAAGGTGGAAAAATCAGCAACGATCAATGGCATCAGGATGCAGAAGACAATGGAAATCACTGCATTAAAAACACGTAATGTGTATTGACAGGACATACAACCTGTAATTAGCAAAATCCATATCACTTCAGGCAGGTGGGTTACCTTTACAGTCTTAAATGTTATTGAATTTAGCATATGTTAAAATTGAGAAGTAAGTAAGAAAGATATTTTTTTGTTTTCTCCCAAAAAAATTCCTGCCCTGGGATACAGGCCTCCAAAGATGACACTGAACATCATTTTGAAGGTGCGAATTTTGGAAAAAATTTTTAAATGCTGTATCTCTGTAACAGTTCTAGACATATTGTTAGAGTTTTTTTTTTTTATTTTAAAGAAAATTGCTTTATGATTACAATGGTATACTCCGTTTGGATGTATCTGTCAAAATTCTTTTACTGTCACCTTTTGAATTTTTTTTTATAATTTACAGAATTTTTTTTTTTTTTTTCAGAAGTGCCAGTCCAGAAAAGTTAAGATTTTTTCTGTCGATTAGTACCATGTAGTACTATATTCTCTGTAATGGAGAGCTTCCACTTTTAAGTTGGACAGGTTTTATTTTAAGGGTAATGTATGTCTTCACTGAAGTTGTTTCATACTAATTTCTTTGTTACAATGTTTATTTTTATTGTCTTTGTTGCAGTTATTTCTTATCACTTTCTTTGTTGCAATTTTTTCTTTTCACTTTCATTGTTGTAGACATTTCTTACACTTTGTTGTAGTTTCTAGTTAGTTTCTTTGTTGTGGCTGTTCATTGCAGGTTTCTGTATTGTAGTTATTCTGTGCTAATTTGTTTGCTGAAGAGGCTTCTAAGAAATCTGAGGCCATCCAGTGAGATCTGTGTTTTCGTGAAAAATTTGCCGGTTGACACAGCTGCAGTGTGTTTTGTGAAAAGGACTGTTTGAAATGTGTTCTGACTGGGCCACAGGAGAGCAAAATGTGCTGACTATTTGCATATCCATATATAAGACAAACAAACAGACTTTGTTTAGGTTGGGAATAAGTGTTCTCATTCGAAGACTCTGTTTCAAAGTGAAGATGTTTCCAGTGACGACTTTTTTGTGTTCTAAATGCTTTGACAGAATAACAACAATGATAATATCTGAATAAAGTGAAGCCTGCCATGGTGGAGATGATTCAGATTTTGCATCAATAGAGGAAGAATTAAATACCCTGACTCAGTCAACTGCAGAGGTAGGTGTTATGCCTGTTTAGAAACGGTGGTCAATGAAGTCGAGTCATAAGCTCTATGCATTAAGGAAGAGCAGAGAAATTACTAAAGCTATGGATGAATACACTACAGCAAAACTGATCAGACCCTTCAAAGTAGATATTCCATCTTCAGAAGAAAATGAACCAATGCACTCTTGCACCTCTTGCCAGGAATTTTTCACAAATATCAATTCAGCTGTTGAATAATGTGCATCCTAGAGTGAAAAGGTGTAACTTTTAACTATTATTCCAGAGACATTTTCAAATAAAACAATTTTGAACCAAGTTCCACCAGTATCAAAGTGCATGGTAGACAAATCAAGAAAGGTGAGGTCTGTAAAAGAAGTCTTTGGAAGACTAGATCCCTATTAAGGTCATCCTATAGATACAGATAAAGTTCAAATAGTGCAGTCATTTTATCTGGAAGATAAATGGGACTGTTCTTGCTGGAGTGCCAACAAAAAGGACACTATAACTGTAACAGTTGAAGGTCAAAAAGTTGTGAAAGTGAAGATGTACATGACATGCAGTATTAAAGAAACTTTTGCAATTTAGAAGAGCAACTATACAACTTCGCATATTGGAAGATCAAAATTTTATGCAATATGACCCAAATGGGTAGTTAGGCACCCACCTAGAGATGTCCGTTTATGTGTGTACTACACGAATTTTGAACTTTGTGTGGTATCTTTGGAGAACTTACTGGGGCACATGATGTATGACACCTTGGCTGGGTGTCTGAAGTCATTAGTAGTCTGTAACATAAAGCAAGAGACTTGTTTGTTTCAAAAATATGGTGACTGCTCTGGAAAGGGAGGACTGACTTTACAGACACTTGGCCTGGAAGACATAGCAGATAACTCTGCAGAAATTACATATGCAACATGGGAGGAAATATATACTAACTAAAAAAGGTGTTGCCTTTGACAGTTTCATTGATGAACTTGGTAAATGGTCCGTGAAAGCAGTAACACACCAGCGTCTGAAGAAATTGCAACAACAGCACATTGCAGAAGGGAAAGGGTGTGTACAGGCTGAAGAACTATGTTTAGTGCTCCACTGTGATTTTGCTGAGAACTGATGTGTAATTCTCCAACAGGAAGTACAAAGGTTTCATTGGAGTAATGACCAGGTTTCAATTTTTACAGGGGTGACATATTTTCAAAACAAGACCACAAGCGTTGCAGTTATAAGTGATGACACAGGACATGACTCAGCACATGCTTTGCTAGCAATGCACAAAATTCTTCAGCTGGAAAGAGGGGCAGAGAAGATCATCATTATTTCTGATGATGTTCCTAGTCATTTTTAAAATCGTTACCAGCTGTTTGAATTGAGTAAGGTACTTGTGCCAATTGACTGGGTATACAGTGTTACTGGTCACAGGATGGGGCCTTGTGATGGCATAGGAGGCCTACTGAAGCACCATGCTACAAAACAATCTTTCCAGACCAAATACAGCTGTGATTCAGAATGCTGAGGATTTTATGAGAGTCGTGAAATCTTACACATTCACAGCCCCCATTCTTTTGTCCAAAGAGGAAATCGAAGAATTCTGTGAGCAGAAAAAAGAAGAATCATCCAAACCAACTACTCCTGTGAAAGGAATTCAGAAGACACATTTTTGGACTCAAAGTGATGGGCAAACTCATATTGCATGCACTTTAAAGAACAAGAAAGAAGAAATTTCATTCATTCAGCCAACTCCTCAGAAATAAGCAGGATAATATTTAGATTCACAACCTGAGAAGGGGGGATGCTTGTGGCATGTGTGTACGATTGTGACTGGTGAATTGCAGAGATTATAGACACCAGTTACGAGTTGAATGAAATTGTGGTGAACTTTATGCTACCACATGGACCAGCTGCTGGATATAGGTTTCCAGCTGCAGGACAGCAACAATGCCATCAGTGCTCACTTCCTGTTCACAAAGTGCTCCAGTTCCTATTGGTTCAACAGAAAGAGGCATCACTCTATATCAAAGGAAGATACTAGAGCAGTGGAAAACACTTTTGGTTCACTGACTGGCTAATTTCAGTATAAAACAGAGTGCACAGAAGTTGTATAAACTGAAACCTTGAAGTCTTCGGATCTTTCACATACATTTTGGAACCATTTAAAATGCTTGAAAAATGAGTCTCTTACTCATCTTTCAAAGCTAAAATTATGTTAAATAAGGCTAGGTTTTGATTTTTATGAGCCTGTTATGTGATAATGTGGTAATGAAGCAGGTTTTATGTATCGCAAAAATTTCAACTGTTTACAAAAATCTATTAACCTAGAAGTGGAATCTCTCCATTTCAGGGAATGGAAAACTATATGTTACTAATCAACAGAAAAAAAAAAAATTGAAATTTTATGGATTGGCATTTTTGACAAAAAAAAAATCCATAAATTATAAAAAAAGTTCAGAATGCTTTAATAAAAGAACTTTGACAGGTAAATCCAAATGGAGGATTTCTCTGTAATCATAAAGCAATTATCTTTCAAATAAAAGAAAACAACAAAATATCTAGAACTGTTTCAGAGATACAGTATTTTAAAATTTTCTCCAAAATTCACATCTTCAAAATGGTATGTGCAGAGACATTTTTGGAGGGCTGTACCACAGAACAGATTTTTTATTTTGGGGGAGGGGGGAACAAAAAGAATACATGTTCCTTACTTAGTCCTTCATTTTAACATATGGTAAATTCAATAACATCCAAGACTATGAAGGTAAGATAAGATTTTCTCCTAGCTCACCTGAATTGGTATGGACTATGCCAATTGAAAAAGTATGATGATGATTTCTCCAATGGCAAAAGATTCCAGATTGGTTCCCCATTGAATCTCCAGGAGAGGGACTGCCAAGTGGAAGTTGACTGTGAGAAAAATACGGAAATACAAACGACGAAATAACATTCTAGGAGTTGCAGCTTGGATTGTCAGAAGTTGAACATAGTAGTAAAGCAAGAAAATCTGTAAAGGGGAACACAAAGGCTCAGTCTAGAAATACAGGGGGGAGGGGGGGGGGGCAGCAAAGTGAAATGCTGTTTGACACTAAGACAGACTTCAGATGGAAACACTCTTCTCTATTCAGTAAATCTGAAGATTTTCCATAGTGATCAAAATAAGTCAGGAAATTAAAACTGTGCAACTGCGACTGAAAAATAAATGAGAATTGGTTTAAATATCAATACAATTGTCAATTCTCTCAGAACCAATATGGCAGCTATAGTGAAAATGAAATTAAGATAAGAATTTCTGACAAGATGAATATAGGGTAACATCAACAGCAGCAGAAAACTGTATAACTGGAGTAGAATTAGTTATGAATAGGAAAGAAGAACAGAGAGCGAACTACCGTGAACAGCTAAATAACAGTTTCTCTCATCAGATCTGACAGCTAATCAACATCGACAACGACAGTCCAGATATACAGGCTAATGTCGCAAGCAGAAGATGAAGAGGTGGAGGAAGTATACGAGGATATTGGACATGTAATTCAGTATTTGACGAGACATAAAAATCTAATAGTCATGGGGGATTGGAACACAGTTGTAGGGAAAAGAATAGAACAAAGAGTTGGGAGAATATGGGCTTGGCAGTAGGAATGAGAGAGGAGAAACAGTAATTGAGTTCTGCAATAATCCTCAGTTGGCAGTAACAAATACTCTGATCAAGAATTACTAGAGGTGGAGGCATACTTGGAAACGACCTGGAGATGCAGAAAGATTCCGGCTGGAATACATCATTGTGAGACAGAGATTCTTAAATTAGATGTTGACTTGCAAGGCATACCCAGGAGCAGATATAGACTCAGACTGCAATTTAATTATGAAGAACACACTGAAGTTTAATAGAATCATCCAAAAGAATCTGTGTGGAAAGGAGTGGGATACTGAAGTACTAAAGAATGATGAGATGTATGTGAAGTTTACTAAGAATGTAGATACCGTGATAAGGAGTACCAGAGTAGGCGGTTCAGATGAAGATGAGTATATAGCTCCAAAAATGGTAATCACAGATGTGGGACAGTCAAACATTGATTTACAGAAGGTAACTGCAAGAAAACCTTAGTTATCAGAATAAATACTTTGACTGATTGATGAAAGAAGGAAGCACAAAAATATTCAGGGAAAGACAGGAATACAGCAATATAAATTCCTCGGAAATGAAATAATTAGGAAGTGTAGGGCAACCTTGTCTGTTCACTGAAGGATACCGCCGACAGTTGGTTGGCTGGGTGGGTTGTTTGGGGTAGGAGACCAAACAGCATGAACCATTCCAGCATTTGCCTGGAGCGATTTAGGGAAATCACAGAAAACCTAAATCAGGGTGGCTGGACACGGAATTGAACCGTCGTCGTCCTGAATGTGAGTCCAGTGTGCTAGCCACTGCCGACAGTTGAAGACGGTTGTAATGTGTAATAGGCACACCATCACACAGGAATTTCAAACTGCATCAGGATCCACTGCAAGTACTATGACAGGTGGGAGGTGAGAGAACTTACGATTTCATAGTCGAGTTTCTGTTCATAAGCCACACATCACGCCGGTGTGGGTATGGCAAAAGCCCAGTGAACGTCATCTGCCAGTGTGTGTAGTGCCAACAGTAAAATTTGGAGGCGGTTGTGTTATGGTATTGTCGTGTCCCTCATGGAGGGGACTTGCACCCCTTGTTGTTTTGCGTGGCACTATCTCAGCACAGGCCTACAATGATATTTTAAGCACCTTATTGCTTCCCACTGTTGAAGAGGATTTTGGGGATGGTGATTCCATTTTTCAACACGATCGAGCACCTGCTCATAATGCACGGCCTGTGGTGGACTGGCTACATGACAATAACATCCCTGTAATGGACTGGCCTATGCACAGTCCTGATCTGAAGCCTACAGAACACCTTTGGGATGTTTTGGAATGTCGACTTGCATCAATACCTCTCCTCAGTGTAGCACTCCATGAAGAATGGGCTGCCATTCCCCAAGAAAACGTCCAGCACCTGATTGAATGTATGCCTGCAGGAGTGGAAGCTGTCATCAAGGCTAAGGGTGGGCCAACACCATACTGCATTCCAGCAATGCCCATGGAGGGCGCCGCGAACTTGTAAGTCATTTTCAGCCAGGTGTTCGGATACTTTTGATCACATAATGTAGATGAGAGGTGCAACTTCGCTGCACATCTAATGTCAAGGTTTCCCTTGGATGGGTCTTGCATATCTTCACAATGGTTTGCATGTGTTCTTTTATGACTTTAACTGAACTGTAATGAGCACACTAGCGAGTACCAGAAAACAGTTTCAAAAGTTTTTCTGTTTCATCTAAAAGTATAATTCCATCTTACATGTAGAAAACAAGATGAATGAATATAACGTCTCTGTATACTTCCAAAACAGGAGACGCTAGAGGGAACACATGAGAATGCATGGACTTCACAAAGATTTAAGGAATAATTAGCACAGAAACTGAACAGAGCTTTTGGTTTGACTTCTCGAAGTTTTCGTTGTACTCCTCCACATATGCCAAACAATGGCACGGCATTGTAATATCCTTCAGCCCTGAACAACTCTATATGCACCCACCTTTTTTCAGCTGCTGTTGAGTATCTTTTGGCATACACTCTAATTCAGCTGGCTGGATTCTCATACTCATAACACAAAATAATTAAGTATAAGCTGTGAAAAAGCAATTTTTAGAAAGTACTAGTAATACTTAAGTAAAACATTACGGTAATAAATCGCTGGTAATCTCTTTACTGTTCGTGTGTGTGCGTTTTTACTTATAGTATAGTAGTATGGCATTGGTACGGTATCAAAAAATGCTTCATGCAGGATAATTACGCCCAGCAGGCAACTGGCTATCAGTCTATAGTTTTTCAGGTTCATGCAACATTTTACAATAATTCTAAAAATTCTGAACACATCCATTTACAATTACGATGGCCAGATATTGGGCAAGTACCTACGTATGTTTATATTTCGCTTGAGTGTGACTGTGGAGCCTCTAAATTCAAACTGCTTTTTATTTACTGAATATATTTTGGCCTTGTTTGGAATTTGATTAAAAGTGGTCTAGTCCTGTGGGCCTCCAACTCCCGATGTTCCCGAGATTTGGAGCCGCCCCCCCCCCCCCCCCCCCGCCGAGACGAACACCCCCCGCTCCACGTTACTCTTAGTCCACCACTGTTTCGGAGACAGAACTCTCACCACGGATATTCTTCCTAATGGGGCCGCTTAAACATGCAGAAGTTTCGTCATTCATTCGATTGGCAACTTCATTCGATTTTATTATAGCTTATTAGGAATGACAGGAATTAGTATGCAGCAGGTACCGTAATTTTTCTTTCCTTCTGATCTATACACTCCACAATTAGTAAAATCCCGAATGTTCTGGCTATAGAAATGTAAATTTGATTTTACATTTTTCGTCACATTTGTACCTGTAATTTTATTTATTTTTTGACGAATGGTGTCACTTTTAAGACTGTTCTTTATTTTTATATGTTTGTGTTTAACGGCCGTTTATGACACAATAATTCATCCTTTCAATGTCTGCAAGAACGAACCATATGCATGCTTTAGCAAAAACTCGGAAGTGTCCGGTCCATGGCGTCGGTTCACTCTATGTTGAACTTATTCCAGGTATGAGTATTAAACAAAGATATCGATATTTTGTTTCAATATTGTACCAAACGTAATGTCCATTTATGAACTATCGATTTTCGTGTGTCGAGTTTTCACCTTCATTTTTGGGAACTACTGGAAAATGTCAAAGTGCACACGGCAGTTTTCAGCTAATGTTGAAGTACCCGGTAGTTTCTAACTGCCATGTTCCTTGCTAACTGCAAGCACGCGTCGTCTAAAAAATGGTTCAAATGGCTCTGAGCACTATGGGACTCAACTGCTGTGGTCATAAGTCCCCTAGAACTTAGAACTACTTAAACCTAACTAACCTATGGACATCACACACATCCATGCCTGAGGCAGGATTCGAACCTGCAACCGTAACACGTCGTCTGACAACACATCTTCGGTTACTTTCGAGAACCTCTGCAGGTTCACACGCTGAAATAGCTGTAAAGGCCCCTGTAAACGATCAATTTGTCAGTCGTCTTTGACAGAAACTTTGATTGAAGGCTGCAAAGTTGTGGAAACTACGATCAAGGATAAAAACAATAGAGCAGTGGCATTTACCAAATGCTAGAGTTGTGCAACAACAACAACAACAACAACAACAAAGAGTTGTGTTTTTCCAAGCCATATATTACTAAGGAAGAACTTAAGAGAAATCAATATTCTACGTGCACATACACACGGGAGTGCAATGAAATAAAAAAAATCGAAGGTCTCCGGTTCTTCCACGGCCAATGTAAATATTTCGACCTTGTACTATTTTAATGAACTGTCATCAGAGGGTCAAGCAGAAGAGAATGGATTTTTACATAACTGTGTCTTATTCTTTCAGTGTGAGTGAGGAATAATAGGTTCTAAGTGTAATATTTCCTTTAGCACATATTCACGGGTATCTTTATCTCTCAGTTTTAGCCATTCCCAAGACCAGTGCCTAGTTTTCTTTTTAATGTTTAAACACATTGTTAAAGTAACTGCAAGAAATGCTTTGGCTGCATTGGTATCTACAGTGCGTTTTATAAGTTTTGGGACAAACAGAATAGTTTTTATTTACTTTGAGAAATAACAAATGGTTCAAATGGCTCTGAGCACTATGGGACTCAACTGCTGAGGTCATAAGTCCCCTAGAACTTAGAACTACTTAAACCTAACTAACCTAAGGACATCACACACATCCATGCCCGACGCAGGATTCGAACCTGCGACCGTAGCGGTCGCGCGGTTCCGGACTGTAGCGCCCAGAACCGCTCGGCCACTCCGGCCGGCGAGAAATAACAGATAAACAATTAATTGTATTATATTTTTCATTCCAATAGATAGAATGATATTCACCGAACAGTAAATTGAACATTTTACTTCGTTTAATGACTCACAAAATAAAAAAAAATTCATATTTATGTGGAATAACATAGATTTGCCTTCGCAAACGTTTAGGAACAAAGTGCAGAAATAAACGAAAAACTAGGAAATAATGAGGACTTGGTACTTCTACCGCGACGTTGTAACGCTTGTGTCGGCCGTTTTGGCGTACTTTGTTCAAGCTTCTGTAAGTACGAAATACTTCGATATTTACATTCTTCTTGCACTCGTCTCCAGACGTCTTGTTTAGACTGTATGGGGACTTTTCGAATATTTCTTTCTAACGCATCCCGTAAATTCTCTATGGTGGTTATATCCGGACTTCGTGGAGGGGGACTGACAACTTTTGGACAGTTGTATAGGAGCCACAACCGTACAATATAGGCGGTATGTTTGGGGTCGTTGTCCTGATAAAACTTGAAACAGTCTCCAATCCCAATATTTCCTGCGCTAATCTTCAAATTGTTCCTTAGAATCTGCAGGTATAAATTCTTATCCATTGTTCCGTCACTGAAGACCAGCTCACCCACTCCCTGGGCCAACATACAACCCCAAACCGTAACATTGCCCCTGCATTGTTACGCTGTAGCCACTGTATTGTTACGCTGTAGCTTACATTTTTTTTCTTCCAGCTCTTTGTTGGGCTGCCGCAAGATCGTTATTCGTCCATCCAGTCCTGATATGTTAAATTTTGATTCATCTGAAAAAGTTACTTGATTCCACCACTACATGGTCCTGTTCATGTGTTCCCTTGCGAACAGTAGCCTCTTCTTTCTATTGTCAGGACTGATCTAAGGCTTCCTTCCTGCATTCGCCCATGGTAATTTTCTCTGTACAGTACCCGTCTGATTGTGCTAGGACTGGCCTTCTTCCCAAAGTCTTCGTCAGCCTGAACGGTCTACCCGTATGGGAGGCCCCAATCACACGACGACAACAACAATGTCAATTCGTGTAGCTGTGATTCGTGTATCTTTCTTGGCCTTTCGCATTATTGCCCTCTCTTCTCTCCTCACAAATATCTTTGGACTCCCTGTCTGTGGCAGATTTTCTATCCTGTCTTCACATTTATATCGATGGACGATGTTCCCTAGAATACTTTTCTTGATATTCAGTAACGTTTCTATTTTTCGGCATGTTCTTCCCTTTTCATGGTGGAATATTACTAACTGCCTCTGTTCAAAAATGCTGTTTTTACCTCTATGTACTATTGTATACAAACACACTTGTGTTTCCTTTGAGCTCTAGGCAGGTAATGACTGACATCGCAAGAAGTAACGAATAACAGAGATATGCACAGTGACACACAATTGTTCCAAAACTTTTGAAGTACAGAGTTTCACATCTCGCAGTAAGAGATGGGGCTTGTTCTGTTGTATACAAGCAAACACTGTTGATTGCACTTTTCATCGCCCATAATTATATGTCAAACTTGCAGACGTACATCTTTATTTCCGTATTAACCATCATAAATTCTTTCATACCCAGACATACTGCGCACAATGTTGGTCCCAAAACTTATAAGAGGCACAGTATTCCTACCAGCATGCAGATACGTCGCGATGCAGCATGACAGAGCTGCTTCAAAAGTAAAGTTAAATTTGACCAACTTGGTTTGTAAATCTGTTCACTTGTTTGACAGAACCGTGGATAGGAAAAAGCTAATCTGACACACAAGTTGATCGTTTACAGGGATATTGAAATAGTTATACAATTTTCTTACATCTTCAAACAATGCGATTTATTAAAGGAAAGCACAGCGTTTACAAATTAATTATCGATTTGTGGTTTCAGTTTCAACTTCGTATAAAGTTTTTCATTGGTCTAGTTCATTTTATAGCAAATTATAAATATGTTTTATATCATTTTTATTCAAATTTGTCGATATTTTCAGGTCGTCCTAGTGACAATTTTCTAGACATTTTAGGCCATTAGATCCTGTGCCCTTTTTCATATTTGTAAACTAAATGAATTCTCGCTAGCGTAACTACACCACTGACCTCCAATGCGGGTGCCCCCGAGGAGGGATCTCTTGAGTTTTTCACCCGGTCTGAGGCGCAACTGCCTGAGAGCTGCTGAAAGGTGAGTTGCTGTCTAGTGGACAGCGTGCACCTTCATGAGGGGTGTTCAACCCGTGGCCCGAGGGCTGCCTGCATCCCAAAGCGCTTATTAAGTATATTATATGCGGTCCAAAAATACGCGTCTTCTTCCAATGTGGCCCGGGTGAACTAAAAGGTTGGACATCGTCGGCCGTGTGGCCGAGCGGTTCTAGGCGCTACACTCTGGAACCGCGAGACCGCTACGGTCGCAGATTCGAATCCTGCCTCGGGCATGGATGTGTGTGATGTCCTTCGGTTAGTTAGGTTTAAGTAGTTCTAAGTTCTAGGGGACTGATGACCTCAGAAGCTAAGTAACATAGTGCTCACGTCAGAGCCATTTGAACCATTTTTTAATCAGTGCCCTACACTGTCTGGGAGCGGCTCGCCAAATACTTGTGTGGTGCAAGATGCCGAAACAATTGTCACGAAACAAATAATGTTCGGAATACAAAGGCAGGACAAGCTTTTGGAAGAAACGGGACTGAAGCTTTCGTTTTCGGAAGAAGCAGTTCAGAGGAAACTTCACAATTTAAGAAATCATGTATCGGTGCGAAAATTAAATCTTGACCGCAACTAAATTGCAAATAAATCCTGGTTGCACTTTTTAATACAATCTGGCTATACAAAATTAAATAACTGCCTGCTAGCATTGTTTATATACTCTTGATGCCAAAATATTATGACCACCTGCTTAATAGCTTGTTTGTCCGTCTTTGGAACGAAATACATGACTCATTCTGCGTATCAGGAACCCGACAGCTTGTTGGCAGGTTTGTGGAGGTATGTGGCATTAGATGTCTAAGCACAAGTCACGTAATTCGCGTAAATGACGGGCCACTGATTTGCACATACGCAGTGATGGCGCACGATAGCTACCCAAATGGGTCCATAGGATTTACATCAGGCGAATTTGGTCGCCGAAACATCAAAGTGACTATAATGTTTCTCAAACCACTGTAGCACGGTTGTGGCTCCGAGGCACACACAATTATACTGCTGAAAGATGACATCGCCGTAGCGGAAGGCATCAAGTTTGAAGGGATAAAAGTGGTTCGCAGCTGTCATTGTGTCTCCAATTACTACCACAGGTACCATACAAGCGTGCAATGTCTGCCATAGCAAAAATCTGCTCCCACCGTCCGCCCCCGTAGCGTAGCAGTAGCGTTACCGCCTGCCACTTAGGGAGCCCGGGTTCGATTCCCAGCAGGGGAGTGGGTGTTTGTCCATCATCATCATCATCTGCCGAAGTGGCGTCAACTAAAATGGACTTGCAATATGGCGGCCGAACTCCCCCGAATGGGGCCTCCCAGCCAACAATGCCGCCACCAGCCAGTGCCCATGGCGCCCTACACCTCGATGACGGCGTTTGTGCAGACGACCATCGACCTACTGTAGGAAAAATGTGATTCACCCGAAGAGCTGACATGTTTCCACTGATCGACGGTCGAATCCCGATGGTCCCGTGCCCACTGCAATCGTAACTGACGATGTCGTCAGGTGAACACATAGGGGTGCTCTGCTGCGGAGTTCCATGTTCAACAAAGTACGATGAACGGTGTGCTCCGAAAGACATGTGCGTGCACCAGCATTGTGCTCTTTCGGCAGAGACGCCGTCATCTGTCCTACTTTACAGAGCAGATAACCCTCCGAACACCACGTTCTGGCCGGCTGGGGTGACCGAGCGGTTCTAGGCGCTACAGTCTGGAATCGCGCGACCGCTACGGTCGCAGGTTCGAATCCTGCCTCGGGCATGGATGTATGTGATGTTCTTAGGTTAGTTAGGTTTAAGTAGTTCTAAGTTCTAGGGGACTGATGATCTCAGAAGTTACGTCCCATAGTGCTCAGAGCCATTTGAACCATTTTGAACCACGTTCTGTGAAAAGTCATGGACGTCCACTCATTTATCGCCTAGTGGTAGTTTCACTGCGCTACCTCTTTCCGCAGATGCTCACGACAGTAGCACGTGAACGTTTGACCAGCTTCGCCGTTTTCGGGATACTCGTTCGCAAGCTCTGCGCAATAATAATCTGACGTTTGTCAGAGTCGCTTAGCTCAATGGATTTCCCCTTTTGCAGTCCATATCTTCGCTGCAGTGATCCCCCCGTCCGTGTCTGTTCCGCTTACATACTTTAGCTATCGCGTCACATGCCCGCAACGCCACCATGCGGCATCCAATGTCTCGTTGGGCATCGTCATAATGTTTTGGCTCATCAGTGTTTGATTAAGAATAAGAGTAGGAAGCTCGGGAACGAAATACTAATAGTAGTCTGTCATCGTTAAAGATATCTCAAGAGCTGAAGAAAATTAAAGGGAGAAGCGGAAGTTGATCAGACGACAATTACAAAAGCAACTGGCCTTACTTCGATGTGCTGAAGTTTGTTTCTCCGAGATTGGCTGCCTGTGCTCCCACACAAAGCAGTCTGGTACACGTAACGTAAGTCTTTTCTTCAGAATTTGCAGCCAAACAGCATAGTGTCGGTACTGCCAAGAAACTCCGCCCTTAGTTGATTTAAAGTAATGTCTGAGCCTTATCTGTCACGTTTCTTATTTGTACCTTAGAAAAATTATTTCTTTTGTCTCCGCCACGGTCGGATACGACATGCCATTTGTTGTTTCTAATCCATTATACCGCTTTCAAAATACTACTGTAACGCGTCACTATTCATACATTCCACGAAGCGCGATAATTGAAGATAAGTTTTACGTGAAGACAAGTTTACAACCTGGAGTATTGGAGAAAGTCGAAAGTACTGTACTGGTGCTGAGGAAGAGACTACGGAGGACATGACAAGAGTGTTGAAGAGCCGACTCGATGGGAAAAAAAAAAAAAAAAAAAAAAAAAAAAAGCAATGTGATGACGACAATCTGGTGGCAAGGGCAGCACTCCAAAGAAGTGTTAGCGAAAGGTGTACATAACGAGTATGACTTTCTGGACAGTGTGTTGCCTCTGAACTGCGCACACTGTTCTCTATGTTCTGTGATGGAATTAAAGATGCATCCACATGGTGCCTTTTTTTCTGTTCGACGTTGCGCATGCGCTTACATATCCGCCAGCGCAACTGTCGATGCGCATTTGTGCATGCGTAATTTCCTTTTCTGCACTTTTTTCCCACATAATCAATTACGATTCCCTTTTACCTTCTCCCAACTCATGTTCAAAATAAAAAAAAAAATCTATTTACGACATAACATCATTTGACTTTTCTTTTCAATAAACTTTACCAACAGTCATATACTTTATGTTATTTACAGTCATATACTTTATGACTTTATGACTTTTACAGTCATATACTTTATGTTATTTTATTTCGAACGCAACCAGTTTCGGCAGTTCATTTTGTCATCTTCAGGCCCCATGCTCTTTTTTCGAATCAACGAGCTTATCGTATAGCGCCATAAAACTGGATACCGTGCATTCCAATCGTTGTGCAACAGATTCAACGATTCATGGATAGGAAAGAAAGTGAACTATTTGTTTTTAAATCGCGTGTAAGTCGTTGCTGCAATTATTTGAATTGGTATAGAAAGACGGTAAAGGTCTGCCAGTCGTCTCTTGACACCTTCTCTATAAGGAAGTTTCCAGTGTGCTGCGATACTGTGAACCCTTGAGTACGTAAACTCAGTGTCTCTTCCGGAATTTTTCAGTCTCAAAGCTATGTGTAGTGGATACACGTATGTCACATCGAAAAACTATTCCATCTCCTGATGGAAAACTTACTAACAGTTAATTCTGAAGCATTTTCAAAGTCTTTAGACATTCAGCAGCATTGCATTAACGTTTTAGGAGAGTGCAGATTAAAAGCCTGTTGACGTTAGTCGTTAGCAGCCATTGTGTTCTTGTTTGATTCATTAATTTTGTAGCACTACAACAAGCACGAACGAATTGCTTAACTGTATCAAAAAGATACCCATACCCGAGTCTGTTAGCAATTTAAGGAAGGGGTCGAAGATTAGAGTTTTTATGCTGTATTCTCCTGTTTGGTTACTTCAGTAGAGTTCTTGGCGCATGTTAGGAGAAAAAGAAAGGCGCGAGTACTGGCAGGAGCAGAGACGACTGAATCGGGCCGCGTCGATACCTAGTGGTAAATGTTAGGCCATCCGCCTACAAGTATTTTTTTCCGTTTGCTAAAGCTGTAAGGCAACTAAAACCTTGCTGAACCCGAAGGTTTGTTCGAAGACTGCAGTGATTTACCACCCACCTCTGAACTGACTTATACAGACAGTTAGAAGGGGTACTCCGAAACACGGTGCAACTTTACTGGCCATTCTTGTCGTTGCAAGTGAAAGAAGCGATAAGAAGAAAAATTTAGCGGAAACGATAACGCGAAAAATAAAGCGAAACTGGCGGTTTGTGGCGAAATAACGCGAAATCGGCTGCTAGAACGAAATATTGCTAAGTTTGTCACTTTGCCATACAAAACATGTTGTAAATTGGGGGACGGCAGTTTACCATATTTGCAACTGATGGTTATTGGATGTTGAAATTGTAGTGTGACTTGTTATTTCCTCGAGGCTGACGTTCTCGTATAATCTTAAAATGACAGTTCGTTTCCAACATAACTATAACGTGGCGTGAAAAATAGCACCAAAGATGGCAAAAAAATAGCACCTTAACTGAAAAAAATAATACCACCAAAATTCGAAGGAAGGTAACCAGAAATGGAAAAAAATGATACTGGAAAAAATACTACAAAATTGCAAAAAAATACCGAAACTGGAAAAAACACCCAATCTACCAAAAAGGTAATGGCAAAGCTGGTAAAAAAGGTAACATGTAACTTGCAAAAACAGGTAATGCTGAATCTGACAAAAATGGTAACACCAGATCCATGAAAACAACTAACACCAGAACTGGCAAAAGCCAGTGTCATCGAATATGCTAAAAAGAATCAACAATCCTGCAAAAAAATAGGTATCGCTGAACCTAGCAAAAAGTAACATCGAACATGGGAAAAAAATAACACTGAATCCGGCAAAAACACCGAAATTGGCAAAAAATAGCACTGAAATTGGTCAAAAATGTCGCCCATTTGCGCAAAAAATTACACCGAAACTGGCAAAAAAAATACCACCTAAACAGGGAAAGATGTAACACTTCAGTTGAAAAATAAGAACGAAATTCGCAAAATATACCGCATCAGTAAAAAAGTACAAAGCAAAAAATTGACAAAAATGGCATAGAATTTGGCAAAAATTAATACAGAAACTGGCTACAAATAACACCCAAATTGGGAAGAAATAACACAGAATTTGGCCTTAAATTAAAACGATTTTTTCCAGTCCCTAACGATAACATGAACCATGGACCTTGCCGTTGGTGGGGAGGTGCGTGCCTCAGCGATACAGATGGCAGTACAGTAGGTGCAACCACAACGGAGGGGTATCTGTTGAGAGGCCAGATAAACGTGTGGTTCATGAAGAGGGGCAGCAGTCTGGATGATTGACTGATCTGGCATTGTAACACTAACCAAAACAGCCTTGCTGTGCTGGTACTGCGAACGGCTGAAAGCAAGGGGAAACTACAGCCGTAATTTTTCCCGAGGGCATGCAGCTCCACTGTGTGGTTAAATGATAATGGCGTCCTCTTGGGTAAAATATTCCGGAGGTAAAATAGTCCCCCATTCGGATCTCCGGGCGGGGACTACTCAAGAGGACGTCGTTATCAGGAGAAAGAAAATTGGCGTTCTACGGATCGGAGCGTGGAATGTCAGATCCCTTAATCGGGCAGATAGGTTAGAAAATTTAAAAAGGGAAATGGATTGGTTAAAGTTAGATATAGTGGGAATTAGTGAAGTTCGGTGGCAGGAGGAAGAAGACTTTCGGTCAGGTGAATACAGGGTTATAAATACAAAATCAAATAGGGGTAATGCAGGACTCTGTTTAGTAATGAGTAACAAAATAGGAGTGCGCGTAAGCTATTACAAACAGCGTAGTGACCGCATTATTGTGGCCAAAACAGACACGAAGCCCAGGCCTACTACAGTAGTACAAGTTTATATGCCAACTAGCTCTGCAGATGATGAAGAAATTGGTGAAATGTATGATGAGATAAAAGAAATTATTCAGGTAGTGAAGGGAGATGGAAATTTAATAGTCATGGGTGACTGGAATTTGACAGCAGGAAAAGGGAGAGAAGGAAACATAGTAGGTGAATATGGATTGGGGGTAAGAAATGAAAGAGGAATCTGCCTGGTAGAATTTTGCACAGAGCATAACTTAATCATACCTAACACTTGGTTCAAGAATCATAAAAGAAAGTTGCATACATGGAAGAATCCTGGAGATACTAGAAGGTATCAGATAGGTTATATAATGGTAAGACAGAGATTTAGGAACCAGGTTTTAAATTGTAAGGCATTTCCAGGGGCAGATGTGGACTCTGACCACAATCTATTGGTTATGAACTGTAGATTAAAACTGAAGAAACTGAAAAAAGTGTGAATTTAAGGAGATAGGACCTGGATAAACTGAAAGAACCAGAGGTTGTACAGAGTTTCAGGGAGAGCATAAGGGAACAATTGACAGGAATGGGGGAAGAAATACAGTAGAAGAAGAATGGGTAGCTCTGAGGGATGGAGTAGTGAAGGCAGCAGAGGATCAAGTACGTAAAAAGACGAGGGCTAGTAGAAATCCTTGGGTAACAGAAGAAATATTGAATTTAATTGATGAAAGGAGACAATATAAAAATGCAGTAAATGAAGCAGGCAAAAAGGAATACAAACGTCTCAAAAATGAGATCGACAGGAAGTGCAAAATGGCTAAGGAGGGATGGCTAGAGGACAAATGTAAGGATGTAGAGGCTTATCTCACTAGGGGTAAGATAGATACTGCCTACAGGAAAATTAAAGAGACCTTTGGAGAAAAGAGAGCCACTTGTATGAATATCAACAGCTCAGATGGAAACCCAGTTCTAAGCAAAGAAGGGAAAGCAGAAAGGTGGAAGGAGTATATAGAGGGTGTATACAAGGGCGATATATTTGAGGTTAATATTATGGAAATGGAAGAGGGTGTAGATGAAGATGAAATGGGAGATACGATACTGCGTGAAGAGTTTGACAGAGCACTGAAAGACCTGAGTCGAAACAAGGCCCCCGGAGTAGACAACATTCCATTGGAACTACTGACGGCCTTGGGAGAGTCAGTCCTAACAAAACTCTGGTGATGTATGTGACAAGCGAAATACCCTCAGATTTCAAGAAGAATATAATAATTCCAATCCCAAAGAATGCAGGTGTTGACAGGTGTGAAAATTACCGAACTATCAGTTTAATAAGTCACAGCTCGAAAATACTAACGAATACGAGTTCTTTACAGACGAATGGAAAAACTAGTACAAGCCTACCTCAGGGAAGATCAGTTTGGATTCCGTAGAAATGTTGGAACACGTTAGGCAATACTGATCTGACGACTTATCTTAAAAGAAAGATTAAGGAAAGGCAAACCTACGTTTCTAGCATTTGTAGATTTAGAGAAAGCTTTTGACAATGTTGATTGGAATACTCTCTTTCAAATTCTAAAGGTGGCAGGGGTAAAATACAGGGAGCGAAAGGCTATTTACAATTTGTACAGAAATCAGATGGCATTTATAAGAGTCGAGGGGCATGAAAGGGAAGCAGTGGTTGGGAAGGGAGTGAGACAGGGTTGTAGCCTCTCCCCGATGTTATTCAATCTGTATATTGAGCAAGCAGTAAAGGAAACAAAAGAACAATTCGGAGTAGGTATGAAAATCCATGGAGAAGAAATAAAAACTTTGAGGGTCGCCGATGACATTGTAATTCTGTCAGAGACAGCAGAGGACTTGGAGTCGACAGTATCTTGAAAGGGGGATATAAGATGAACATCAACAAAAGCAAAACGAGGATAATGGAATGTAGTCGAATTAAGTCGGGTGATGATGAGGTAATTAGATTAGGAAATAAGACACTTAAAGTAGTAAAGGAGTTTTGCTATTTGGGGAGCAAAATAACTGATGATGGTCGAAGTAGAGAGGATATAAAATATAGACTGGCAATGGCAAGGAAAGCGTTTCTGAAGAAGAGAAATTTGTTAACATCGAGTATAGATTTAAGTGTCAGGAAGTCGTTTCTGAAAGTATTTGTATGGAGTGTAGCCATGTATGGAAGTGAAACATAGACAATAAATAGTTTGGACAGGAAGAGAATAGAAGCTTTCGAAACGTGGTGCTACAGAAGAATGCTGAAGATTAGATGGGTAGATCACGTAACTAATGAGGAGGTATTGAATCGAATTGGGGAGAAGAGGAGTTTGTGGCACAACTTGACAAGAAGAAGGGACCGGTTGGTAGGACATGTTCTGAGGGATCAAGGGATCACAAGTTTAGCATCGGAGGGCAGCGTGGAGGGTAAAAATCGTAGAGGGAGACCAAGAGATGAATACACTAAGCAGATTCAGAAGGATGTAGGTTGCAGAAAGTACTGGGAGATGAAGAAGCTTGCACAGGATGAAGTAGCATGGAGAGCTGCATCAAACCAGTCTCAGGACTGAAGACCACAACAACAACAACAACAACAACAACAACGACGATAACAGGGGGTAAGTCGTACGGCCAACTGGGAATCTAGTCTGTCAGTTTACCCACTGAGTCACCGCTCCACATTTCTATTCAAACCATTAATACGTTATTTATCAAATAGAAATTGCACTCAGTCAAGGGAACGAACACTAGCCTCTGGATTCGGTACAAGAAGTAACCAAATACAATACAGTGGCTTACGTAAGTTTCAAATAATTTATTCACGAATAAATTTGTTTAAATGATAGAATTATTCGAATAACTATCCAGATAGAAATTTATTCTGCTTACCAATACAACTTGCACGTCCTTCCTCTCTGCTGTCATTGCAGTTAATATTAACAACGCTAAAGAGTCCTGTTAGTTCAGTTGCTCGATTTACTCATAACAGCCTACAATGTAGCTGGATTGAAGTTTTCTGTTAATTATAAACAAAGTAAACAATCAGAATCAGCTTTCACGGTGGGCAACATAAATTTTTTTCATTTGCTCTGTTCAAAACCTGCATCAATGTCAGTGCGATTTTAGCTGGAGACTGAATGTAAGCATTATTTCATCAGCTTTTATTACGCAAATTTACAGTTCCTTCAGCTAAATCAGTGACCTCCAATAACATTTAATATTCGATTACCACTGTACGTGTCATTATACATTATCATACTCTTTTTTTTTCTAATTCTAAATGCACTCCAACGTTTGCTAAGACCATTAGTGCCGCTACATTGTGACGAAGCTGTATAGGGTGCATATTTTTTAGCTGTCTGGCAGGGCCACGTACCTGCTGCCCCGCACTTCGTTGAGTGAGCGCCGCATGATAGGAAGAGGTACGAGGAATACGAAGTGACGACAACGATCTGTTGGTAAATTTCTGAAGGAGGTCACACCGATATTTAGATTTTATGCTTGACGAACTACAGCTATAAGGCTGGAAATAACATTTAGTTAGCTAGTAACCGGCGACTTATATACCAGTTTCAACTATTTATTGTTCATTTCAAAACAAGGTATTTCAGTGATTATTCCTGAATCTGAGAAATACTTAAGGGAGGTTCTTAGTAGTTGTGTGAAGATAAATTAACTTTCAATGCGTCATTTGTACTTTATTTTATATAAAAAAAGTTGTTTACACAGCTTTAACCATTAAAGATTATATGTAGATACATCCTTGGACTCGACAAATTTGGGAATTTCATAGATGCCAAAACCCACTGAAAAGGAGACTGTTTTTACCTTACAATTTTTCTAATACTACAAGTACGTATTTTGTGTGTGTGTGTGTGTGTGTGTTTAGTTTCGTTACATTATATAGTGCTTAGGCTTAGGGACTGATGGCCTCAGCAGTTTGGTTCCATAAGACCTTACCACAAATTTCCAAATTTTGTGTGTGTGTGTGTGTGTGTGTGTGTGTGTGTGTGTGTGTGTGAGAGAGAGAGAGAGAGAGAGAGAGAGAGAGTGAGTGAGTGCAGTGTAAGCCGAGCTTGACGTCCCCATCCGACGGATGGATCACCATCAACAGTGTCACATGCCCTCACTTCATGAGTTTGGTATTAAAGTCGGACATTGGCGCAAAGCCTGGTGGTCAGGAATCTTAAAGGGAGGTTTACTATGAGTTCGTTCAAAAAATCGTTTTTCTTTAAATTGCATTTTTGGATCCGTAAAAGGGTTTAGAATCCACCCCTGAAACGGTTTTTCCGAATACGGAACGAAAATGTTTGTTATTCGCGGTTGAACAAAAAAATGCACCTGCCTGAAATCGGCCTTTTTCACGCACCAGTGTTTTTCGGGGATTTCGACTTTATAGCCGCGAAAAATTATTCTATATGCTTGCCCAAGGATCAAGTGATCAAGGAGCTTACGACATACAACGGCTTGGCAATCCAACAGCATTCCAATTCGGTGGAACAGATGAAGAAGGCAATTTGGGCAACGTATTTCCACAAGCGTCCGACGGATGACCACCCACAACGCCAAAATTGTCCGGGTGGGGAAACTAGTTGATGCAAGTGGCGCATTGCAGAGGCTACCGGGCATCTGGACGAATATCAACACGAATAGCCGCTCTCCTAAGAAGTTCAAAAAGCGATTCATCCGAGGACGAGTTATTGTACCGATGCTTGGGAGGAAACACACAAAATTCAAACGAAAGTTTGAACGCGTGTGTTTGGCAGTTAGGTCCCAAGCATTTGCATTCTGGTGCGGAGACTGTGGAGACTGCGACTTTCCTGGCAGTGAGCAGCTTCAACGAAGGGTATTCAGCAATTCCGAAGACCATGACAACGATGGACGTCACCCTGGGACTTCAAATGCTTCAAATGGCTCTGAGCACTATGCGACTTAACTTCTGAGGTCATCAGTCGCCTAGAACTTACGCCTAGAACTTAGAACTAACTAAACCTAACTAACCTAAGGACATCACACACATCCATGCCCGAGGCTCCAGACTGTAGCGTCTAGAACCGCACAGCCACTCCGGCCGGCACCCTGGGACTCGATTCGACGCAGTTAGCCAAGATTCGGACGACCACCGGATTCAAGCGGTCGAAAACCGCTTGTCACCGGTCGTACGAGCGGCTCTGGAGCAACGCAGGGTGGCCCAGATCAAGCAGAACGCCCCCTATGAGGCAGAGGAAGGACTAGTTTATGGACCCGGAATAGCAGATTGAACGTAAGTTGCGTAATATTACATTTATATGTACTCAAAACTTCAAACGCCTTTTTCTCGAAACGACTTTTTTTATCGCGAGGTATGGTAACTTCAAATCTACTGAACCGATTGGCATGATTCTTTGTTTCCGACGAAGCTAACTAACTTGTCTAGGAGTTGTACCACTTTTATTCTGATCCATCAACTATAAATATTTTTACTTGGCCGACGAAGTCGAAAAATCGATGAAAAAACCCTATTTTGTTTCAAATGGCTGCCATTTTGTTTCCTATGGTCCAAATAACTTAAGCGAGGTACAACTGCTAAAGAATCTTATATACTTCGCTAACGTCAGCTCAATTTTGATATCAGACGAGCCGGCTGACCTGTGACATACCGCGCGTGGAGGTCTACATCGAAATTTTGTTTCGTTCCGACGGCACTTCCACCTTTGCTCTTCGACATTTCCGGTTGAAAAAATTCCAGTTTGTAGAGTAAATATCAATAAACATTTTGACCAAATTTGACATTGATATCTATAACACATACCGAAAAAAAAATCTCAAAAAACACCTCTCTCCTGCTCTCGCCCCCCCCCCCCCCCCTGCCGACACCGCATCAGGCTCCACAGGTGTTGTGTAAGTCGCCATGGCATGAACACTCGCCCAGACTTTTCATAAATTTCTGGCTTATTTTTCTCTGTTTCCTACTTCGAAACTTGCTGTATCTTATTCTTTACAGTAATATGAACAGAGTTTATATCCAAATACTTGACGCTCATTGCACCAAGTCTCAAATTTTTATTCAAATCATCTTTAGAAGCGGCACTCCATACGACTTTACTTTGTCTGTAATCGTTTATAAATTTAAGGGTGCTTCCTTTGGAGTCAACAAACATTACTGCACATAAATCGCTTCATAGCATAAACTCAACACACTACACAATGAAACACACACGGGCCCCAGCTGCCTGTCGCCTGCTAAAAAGCGCAAAGCTCCCTACCGAAGGCGGAAGAAAATGCGCTTTTAAAATAGCGCAGGGCTTCCTTTTCCACGAAATTACGCATGCACAAATGCGCACGCATAGTTGCGGTGTTGGAAATTTACACGCAAGCGTAAAGTTGAACAGAAAAAAAGGCTTCGTGAGGACAAGTTTATCACTGCTCTTTCTCAAGCAGAATATCTTTCTTCAATCTCGCTGTAACTTCCTGAAATTTGCAAAAAAAAAAAAAAGTTATCGTCACTTCGTATTTCTGGTCCCTTCGTTATCTAGGTACTACTTCGTCACAATAGACGCACCACAAACACCCAAGCGAAGTGGAAACTGCTTGCGCTATGTGGCAACATGACAACACGAGAACGTTACGTGCGTTCTTTCCACAAATTTTTGTGCATGCCCTTTTGTTCCCGTGCGTCTGTGATTGCGCATAACGGCAGAGGCTTCGTGTGGACACACATTAAAAAGAAAACTATAATTTGTGCAGCCGACGAGGAGACAAACATTCCTCTGCTTGATTCGTGGGTGCGAAATTACAGAAGATAATCGAATGTTATGATTTTAGTGACAAATGTATATGCTTACACAATGCGCGATTAATCATCTAAATTTTGTAGATACTAAAATGAGGTAGGTGTCTCGAGAACAGTACTGCCGCAATTCAAAACATCTCAAGCCAGCACTTCCAATGTACAACAATATGAAGTACAGATGGATTGCATATTAATAACGAAAACAATACGAATGTTTCAACAAGCCTTGTTCATGTGGTCTGCATTATGGAAATATAGTAATGATATCCCAATAACGACAAAGAAGGAACTAGTTTTCGTTACTGTACTGTACTTCTCATTGTGAATGTATAATATAACGATATAACATCAGCTTCCTTGCACTATGAATGCACGTGACTGTGACTCAAATGAGTGTTTTTGCATGTGTTACTCAGTTCAAAGTACGATTATATGAACCAAGGAATGTTGAAATCATGATTCCGACATGTGCCGGTTACCTCGAAAGATTAGTTATTAAATGTGCTACGACAACAGACGCAATCAACATTCTGAATAGTTACTTAACGTATTTTTATATAATTTTTTGTACGGTTATCGTTCTTGAGTTGTTCCGATTCACAGTTAAAAAAACGATTAAATAAAAGTATCTCCACGTACCTTCCTTGCAACAGCTGAATTGCCTTCTTGGGAATATCCGAATGCGCCACAAGCACTCGTGGCTTAGACATGCTGACAGGGGAACTGTCACTGGTTGCAAAGCTAAACCGGCTCTAATAGACAGCCGCAACGATCTAAGTATATAGCTCCCGTAGATTGGCAAACGCAGTCTACTCACTACTGCGTAAGTCGAGATGGTTCCTCAGTAACAGCGTGTTGTGTTCGTGTTTGTCGTTTACTTTCAGCCTATGTGGACGAAAGTGTGTAACAGATAAGGAGATAAATGATAACGTAATCTGCAACAAAATCTGGAGTGCAAGGGTTCTAAAGTTGAAACTTACAGAGCGAAACCAGCATGATGCAAAAATTGGTGTTCGATCTATCACGTTTTATATACGGTACAATAAATTTGGTTGCCTTCGATTTATCACATTTTATATGTAATAAATTTGGATGCCATTTTTTGTTGGCATTGAGATGTTGAGCTTTTCCGAAGTAATGTTCCCCTTACCGGTAATGTTATGTATGATTTAAAACATGATACGAGTCATTTTACAACACAGCGTAGTGCAGATTACAGAAATATTAATCTACTTAATAACAGATCCACAGCGGCGAGCAAATACGAATGAAAACGTTATAAGCAACCAACTGTCATAAATTGCAGTACGTTACCATTAGTAATCATTGTTTGCAAATATGAATACACCCTTAGTATTTACAGTACGTACCGATATTTTAATGTCAGACATAATAGATAAAATATCAAAGCACACACTAATTACGGTTAAAAAAATGAACAGCCCCCTCCTGCCCAGGATGAATGTGGCTGTTTCTAGCAAGAGCAAGAAGTGTAATGACTGCTACTCTGTTTAACACTATTCGCACTCAGTATTGTGTGTAGAGAATAATGCACAGAACACCTTGAATGATATTAAAATAGAAGATATCCAACTGTAATGGTTAGGCTACTAATCTTTGCCTAGATGTTTTACACAAAGAGTTAGAAAAGATAGGTGATACACATACTACCATGGCATTTGCTGCATAAGAGAGGAAGATGGAGTGTTGATAATGTTGTATGTAAATTGACCCATTTGAAAATGATGAACAAGTAAAGGCAACTGGGCATTGAAAAGCTGCAACACTATATATTAATCATACGAGTAATCATCATCTTGTCATTTGTGCTGTTATGAATAGCTCAAGAAACAAAGAAAACATATCCTTATTCACCTATTCCACAGGAAAATATGCACATATTTGCTCATGATAATTCATTGTAGTTAACTCTTTTGAAATAAGTGTTGGATGATACGACAATGTTAACATAGCTGACAGGAAGACAGAAATGGGTGAAAGCATACGGGGATACTGGAGTTCATTACCTCACTCATTGGTTGAAAATGATATATAATAGTGCTAGGGTTGAAGTAAACACAGTACATCAAAAGAAAAAAAAAAGATTGTAATGTATATTCAAATGGAGTTCAGAAAGAGATATTTTTCTGTAGAAATGCATCGTCAGCCAGAGGACTAGTGTACAAGCAAAAATTCTAAAGGAGGTTAATTGAATCTGTGACAAAGCACCTGAGCACCATGTCTGAAAAGCTCAACTAAGTACATTTTCTTCAGATCTGTCTGTTTCATTACTTTCTGCAGAGTTTATGGCTATTGCACTCAAACACACAGTTTTACCATCCAGTCATCAAAGCACAATTTGAAGTAACAGGTTTCAACTGCTCACTACTGAGGGTGAATTGATAAACAGCGATATTAGGATTTTCCCTGTTGCTAACCAACAGCAAAACTGATATAAGTAAATATATACCAAGGAACACTTGAAGTCGTAGGCTGTGCTATTTCAAGCTGACTTACTTTCTCACTCTATGTGTTGTAGCCATGTAGCCATCAGTTAAATTACAATGATAAGTCACGAGAAAACTAAAAGGACTATAATTTGACTATGAAAGAATGCATTACAATTCAAGCAGGCTTTGGTTTCCTAACTGTGAAATGAGATACAAGAGACAGCAAATACCTAAGGATACATCTAATTTGTAACATACAAAAAAATTGAAATCTGCTATCTTCACTGATGGGAAATAGTCCAAATGTATAGCACATACACAAACAACAAAATTAGAATTAAGTTTGATGATAAAAGTCTCCTACATCTGAGTTACTTTCAAAGGACTGCAGAAGAACTGCCACCAGTGAAATCTTTGCAGAGGTGTCACAATTCTTATTCAGAGCTCAGTGCATTTATTTTATTTCTTTTATTCTTCCAGGGATTGTCTCACAGTTATGATGTAATTATAATGCAATGAAAACAAATAGCTCCAAAATATGCATAGTTATACACATAGGATTGGTAAGTACCAGTATGCTTTTATGTGGATAGGACAGGTTATCAGTTGGAGTCTTGATGAAGGAACCATCCTGGCATTTCCCTGAATTTGTTTAGGAAAACCTAAATCTGGATGGCCAAACAGAACGAACTCCGTCCTTCTGAATACAGTCTCCTATTGAAAAAATTGCACTAATCAGAGGATGAATTTATGAATGATGAGATGATCCTTTGAACAGTGTGTCTATTTAATATCATAATGTTTACTGTAATACTGTATTTATACAATAATATCTGCGAAATTTATACGCTAAGCACTGGTACATCATAAGAAAAACAATTTAATAATATTATTGTGTTAAACATAGGACTGTGCTAGTAAAAATAGTGTTAGAGACTTAAATAACTGTGTACAAATATATCATAAGACAAAAACTGACATGTCTCCTGTACAATAGATCAGATGATGTATAAAATGTATGTTACGAGATGAATAAGATACAAACATGAGATCAGTGTCTTAACAACTGCACTTCCTCATTTGGTTGGTCCCTAATGTATTAAGTTCTTTGATATACACACAACTTGTTCCAAATAATGTGTATGAATATCATTTTGTTCTTCATTTATGCACCCATCCAGGACAACTGCTGTTGATTCCTGAACCATGAACACGCGGCTTTGCCTTTTGAACTAACTCCAGTCTGCTCGGAAAACGGACTCCAAGCCCATAAACATGGCAGCAGTGCAAATCACTGTTCACATGTCTCTTAACTGTTCATAGCTTTGAAGGATAAGGCAGAATTTGTAAGCTTATATTCACTGCTGCTCTCTGATAATAACACTCTTTCATTATTCTTGTTTCTGTTTTATGAAAATAGTAAAGAAGATTAATGGTTCAATGAGTACATGAAATAAGAAGTAACATGATTTTGCATATGAGTAATGTCAGTTAATCTGCAGTACTTTAATACTCATCCATACAATAAATAATTTAATTTCATGTTGTATAATACTGACTTTCTCGTTATTGGTTTTTGCTTGAAACATTGCAGTGACTTAAGACCAGGTTGCTGTTTATGCTTCATCCTGCACTTATTCTTGAAGGTATGAACCTGAAAATCAGTAGTGAAGCACATTTATGTAGTTTGTTTTCTCGGTAACAATTTCTCTAGAATTTGAGTGTACTGAAGTAACAGCTGTGACTTTAGCTGTTAGAAGAAAGCTTAGAGCTCATGCACCAATTATATATGCAAACTCTACTGATTGTTACCTGTGAAAAAACCACTTGTTGAATATGTGTGGATAAGAAGACTGTAGCTCACATAAATCATTTTAAGCAAAAGGCAACCTGATGAAAATATTTCCTACATTCGTTCGCAACAGCCTTGCCACAGTGGATACACCAGTTCCCGTGCGATCATCGAAGTTAAGCACTGTCGGACATGGTCAGCACTTGGATGGGTGACCATCCAGGCCGCCATGTGCTGTTGCCATTTTTGTGGATGCACTCAGCCTCTTGATGCCAATTGAAGAGCTACTCGACCAAATAGTAGTGGCTTCAGTCAAGAATACCATCATAACGACCAGGAGAGCGGTGTGCTGACCCCACGCCCCTCCTATCCACATCCTCCTCTGAGGATGACACGGCAGTCATATGATCCCGGTAGGCCACTCGTGGCCTGAAGGCGGAGTGCTTTTTTCCTTCATTCGTTCAGCTTGTGAAACTGTATGTTTCTTCTTCAAGGCAAGTGGGAAAGAAAAATGTGGGTAGATAGGCAATGAGAGCTGGGTACACGAAAGTGAAGAGGAAGGGAATGTCATTTGTGGGATAAGATATTACAGGCAAACAAGGATAATACGAGTACAACATTGAAACTGACAGAAAATAGACAGTGTTGAAAAAAATTAAAAGTGAAGTAGAGTAAAATAAAACTCAGTAAGGTGAGAATGGGGAATGGAGTGATGTGGGGTGGAGAGAGGAAGGGTCAAGTTGTGTTGGGAAACCAGTGATTAAGTGAGAAGAGAGTTAAGTGGAGAAGATCCAAGGGAAAAGAAGGTGGGAGGGGGAGATATACTGCATGTGGATAAAGAAGGGAGAAGAAATGTCAAGGGGTAGAGTACCAATCAAGGTAGAGTTGGGCTGGGAAGAAAGGCAGAATAAGGAACGTATGGTGGCTGAAAAGCAACAGGGTGAGAAGGGGCCAGAAGACCACATGTATCTGCAGCACATCATCTTTGTGAGGTAACAGTAGTTATGCATACCTTGCAGTGAAGCAAGGTTCTCTGCAACAAAATATGTTGTGTATTACATATTTGTCTGACTGATAAGTGCAGCATGTTATGCAATCACACTATTCCACAAGCTGCATAGACAGAACTTTCATAGTAATGTGGACATCACTGATCAGCTAGGAACACATCAGCATGCAACATTTGGCACAGAGACCATGCAACATAATTTTTTTATGTCAGGAAAAGAATAAAAGTCCCCTATGAATCTCTCTTCACCTATTTCTGACCTAAGATCTGCTTTGTGTGTGCTGCATATATACATATAAACTTACGCCATTATTGCCTTCTTCTACCAGACAAACATCACGGTGGCACTAAGGTGATAAAGGCAAAAGTTCCCTGAATTTCTGTGGGTTCTGTCAGTATTCTCCAAGGAAGGGCCACCCCAAGAGTTTCATAAGCATTACAGGACCACATCCTGTGATAGATATATTGTTTCTTAACATGAAGACCATCTTCCAAGGTGACAATGCCACACTTCAGACTCCTAGATGCTCATTTGGTGCTCCATGAATGTGCAGATGAACTACAATACCTCCCCGAGCCTCACCAGTTCACAACTTCACTAAGGAAATGTGGTCAGCTTTAAAGAAGATAACGTGGCACAGTTTGTCACATGGAGATATGGGAAGGTTTCAGTTAGATTTTATCATGTTAAGACACAGTTTTAGAAACAAGATTTTAAACTGCAAAACATTTCCAGAGCAGACATGGACTGTGGCAGTAAATTATTGGTTACAGATTAACACTGATGGAATTACAGGAAGGTAGGAAATTAAGAAAATTGGACCTGGATAACTTTGAAGCTACAAGGGTGTAAAGAGTTTCAAAGGTAGCATTAAGTACCAACTGGCTGAACAAGGGAACGAAATACTATACAAGATGAATGGGACACATCATTGGATTACAAAGGATAGATTGAATAGCTGATTAAAGGGAAAAAATGCAGAAACTGAATTTGACAAAAGGAAATGCCCATCTAAAAACAACCTGACAGAAAGTGCAAAATAACTAAGCAGGAATGGCTGAATGCCCTATAGGATAAGTGAAAAGCTATACAAACAAACCATTAGAAAAGAGATAAGCATCAGTATGAATACCAAAAGCTCAGAGCTTATCAAGTACTGAGCACAAAAGGGAATGATGAAAGGTGGAAGGAATATATAGAAGTGCCATGCAAAAGAAACAGACTGAAAGATAGTAGTATGGAAAAGGAAGAGGAAGTAGATGAAGAAGAGATGGGACATGTCACATAGAGTGAAGAATCTGACAGAGCTCTGAAAGACCTAAGGTGAAATAAGGTACTTGGAGTAGGAATGTTCCCACTGGGTTGCTGAGATCCTTGGGAGAACCAACCATGACAAAACTGTTCCATCTGGTGTACAAAATTATGAGGCAGACTTCAAGAATATTCTAATATGCCCAATTCCAAAGAAGCAGGTGCTGACTGGTGTATTATCAAAAAAGTCGTAGTTGCAAAATACTAACACAAGTTACCTATAGAAGAATGGAAACTGGTAGAAGTTGAACTCAGAGGAGACCAGTTAGGATTCTGGTGAAACGGAACACTTTAGGCAATGGTTTCGTATAAATGTTAGATAACATGAAGCAATGCTAATCCTACAACTTATCCTGGAATATAAACTAAAGAAAGGCAAACCTACATTTATACAATTTGTAGATTATGGGGAAACTTTTGTCAGTGTTGACATAATGTAGTCTTTGAAATTGTGAAGTTAACAGGGCTGAAATATAGAGTGAAGGGTAATCTAAAACTTTTATAGAAATTAGACTGCAGTTATGAGAGTCAGAGGACATGATGGGGAGGCATATGTTGAGAAGGGACTGTGACAGGGTTGTACTCTATTCCATATGTTATTCAGACTGTACACTGCATAAACAGTAAAAGAAACTGAGAAGCAATTTGGTATAGGATTAAACTCCAGGTAGAAGAAATATAAAGTTAAACATTTGCAAATGACTGTGTAATTCTGCCAGAAATGGAAAAGGACTTGAAAGAGCAGTGGAACAGAATGATAGTGTGACAGACTAGAAAAATAAAGTCAAAATGATGATAAGGAAATTAGGTTAGGAAATCAGAGATTAACAGTTGAAGAGTTTTGTTATTTGGACTGCAAGATAACTGGTGATAGCTGAAATAGAGAGGGTATAAAATGCAGACAGGCACTTGCAAGAAAATTGCTTCTTAAAAGAGAAAATTGTTAACATGTAATATAAATTTAAATGTTAGGAAGTCTTTTCTGAAAGCATTTTTCTGGAATGTAGCTGTATTTAGAAGTGAAATGTGGATGACAAGTAGTAAAGACGATAAGATTAGCTAGCTAGATTGAGTAGCTAATGAAGAGGTACTGAACCAAATTCAGGAGGAAATACTATCAAGCCACAACCTTACTAAAAGAAGGGATTAGTTGACAGGGCACATCGTAATACATCAATGAATAGTCAGTTGGTTAGGGAGGGCCGGCCGCGGTGGTCTAGCGGTTCTAGGCGCTCAGTCCGGAGCCGCGCGACTGCTACGGTCGCAGGTTCGAATCCTGCCTCGGGCATGGATGTGTGTGATGTCCTTAGGTTAGTTAGGTTTAAGTAGTTCTAAGTTCTAGGGGACTTATGACCTCAGCAGTTGAGTCCCATAGTGCTCAGAGCCATTTGAACCATTTTTTTGGTTAGGGAGGGAAGTATAGGTGCAAAAATTTTAGGTGCAGATCAAGGCTTGACTACTGTAAACAGGTTGAAAGGGAAGTAATTTGTAATAGTTACACAAAGGTGAAGAACCTTGCAGAAGATAAATGAATATATACATCTGACCAGTTTTTTGAGTGAAGACTGCAACAACCCTAATGGTTACAACTATACTCGTTCATCTTTCCCTTGTAACAGTTCTGAAGTAAGTTATCAGTTGCACAAATAGGCTATAGTATAGAGATTTTATAAATATAATTTTTTTTCTTTAAAAGACAAAGTCATGAAGACTGGATCTCTAATGTAAGTGGTAACAAATTAGAGAGACATTTTAGCATCTGTTGGAAAAACTATTATCCCCTCATAATTACAGTAACCACCATAAGAAGCTGATATATTGTGTAAATATTATTATATTACTGAAAAACATGGCATTATAATGTTTTAAAGTCCTGTATTTTTGCCAATCCAGTTTCGCAGGGATGCAACATTTGAATAAACACCAGGGATCCCTGGTCTGCCACATCCTCGCCCAAAAGAAACCAGTCCAACCAAGGTGCCGTTTACTGTCAGTGGCCCACCAGAATCTCCCTAAAATAGAAACACTCATTATTTGTTGACTAAGAACATTATTGAAAGTCAAGAGGGAAAATATGAGTTTCCTTGCATTTGTAAACAATGATTCTATTCACAATTATTAATTTGTTCCACATAGTTTAAAAATGGAACACTCTATGGAAAAAAATGTTTTTATTATAGTACACCAGACTCAGTACAGATGTATGAAAAAGAAGCCATTAAACAATTTTCATAAGAGTAAATGTCAACAACTGAAATCTTAAACCTTTTTATTGGTGTGTATATAAATTGTAAAAGCTATTTAAAGTAATAAAAATCTATGATGAATGGTACCTGACAGGAGTCATGTCCTCCAGTGCGATCTCCTGCACATAACATCGTCTTTGTGAACTGTGGATATGTTTTTGAACACTCATTTCTAGGAAGTATATACAGTTTTGCTTGCTGCAGAAATTTGGAGCCACTCCGGGAACCCTCCTGCAATATCACATAACTATTATGCATGGCACTGACATAATAAAGCACTTCTTAAAATTATGTTGGTACTTCATAGGCTCATATTTTGTTTCATCGAAGGCAAAATTCCATAGCAGTGTTATATGTGACAATATAAAAAAGAAACAACTATATCCAAGTACAAAGTTATACGGTCTTTTCTAATTAAGTTAATATTGTGACATTTTGATAATGTTGGGATCTAAATCAATATAGGAGAAAAAGTCAGTTGGTTATAGAATAACTTAGAAATAGAACACTTCCTTTCAAAGAACTGTAGGCTTTGTGGACATTATGCCCTCCATCACCTCGCAGCATTCCTACCATTTAATGAGTAGATTACTAGCACAACTCATTGAATCTAGTAGGTGTGTTTTCAAGGAAATTTGTAAGCCTCTTCAATTATACTACTTTCAGAGAAGCCACACTATAGCTGTTCAACTAGCCCCAGACAACGAACCTTCTAATAAAGCCTAGAATTCGATCAATACATCTCTTAACGATACCTTAAAAATTATGTGTGCATTCAAAGTCATACCTATAATTAACCAGACAAACAATAAATGGTGATAGGAGAGCTGACTCTATGGTTGCCACACTAAGGGTTTTTTCTTCACATTTTGATGAACCGCAGTGTCATGCATTGTTGTCTGTGAAGTCTACTGGCACAGCAATGTCATGGCAGCACTTTTGCCCACCTCTTATTTCCTTTCGAGTTAGTGATTTGGAGATGGCATAGACTGGCTGTGTACACCAAGCCTCCACACAGTCAGCACAAATAGCACTTAATTCCAGCCCTTGTCATTGACAATTTTAGTGTCAGCTCCAGTAAGCTACTTCCGTAGTTACCATACTGAAACAAATGAGTTTGCACTGCTTAAACTATATGTTTACTGTGACATGGCATTTCAACATGCTTCATTTTGCCTGTGGTAGCTGCTCACAGACTATATCTATGACTGTGCAGCACTTTGTCTTGATAGTACTTCACTGGTGTTGTATTATTTGCCATTGACACAGACTTCTCTGGTTGTCCCTCTGGAGTGATCATGTATCCACCATCCACAACTATGCAGTGACTGTATTTTGTGCAGCTGTATTCACTTATATGTAATTTATGCTCAACTAAGAGAATGGAGTCACAGACACCTTAAAATCAGCCGTGCCCCATCAATGTCAGAAACACCAGAGCAAACAGCCAGTGCCACAAAAACCAAATTGGTTTATGCAAACCATATGGATTGCTGTTTGCTGTCTGCAATCACATCTACATACATACTCTGCAAACCACTGTGAAGCACCTGGCAGCATTGTACTACATATTAAGGTTCCTTCCCCTTTCCAATCATATGTGGAGTAAAGGAAGAATGGCTGCTTAATTGCCTCTGTGCATGCTGTAATTAGTCTAATCTTGTCTTTGCAGTCCCTTCAGAAGCAATACACAGAGTTCTGAAGTATATTTCTACAGTCTTCATTTAAAACTGGTTCTTGAAACAACTTTTTAACTAGGCTCTTGTGGGATAGGAGCTGTCCGCCTCCAGGGGACTGTCAGTTCTGGTTTTTCAGCATTTTAATGTCTCTGTCTCTTGGCTCTAACAAACTTGTGACCATTCCTGCTACACTTCTTTGTATACATGTAATACCCCCTGTAATTCCTACTCAGTATGCGTCAAACACATTTGAGTCATAGCCTGAGGTGGGATGTGCAAGTGATTTGTAAGCAGTCTCTTTTGTAAGCTGACTGCATTTTCCCAGTATCCTGCCAATGAAAAAAAGTCTGCCACCAACATTATCCACAACTGATGTTATGTGGTCATTCCATATTATGTTCATGCTGAGGGCTGGCAATGGCATTTTCAGAAAATGCATAAAATCAATGTCTGTGAAGAGGCACATAGAAGAAATCAGGAAGATGCCAGTGAGTGGGCACAGGAATATCAGTCCAAGCTCTCTCATTTGTATCGCCCAAGAGATGTGTTTACTATTTACTGTGGATGAAGCCAGTGCTTTCTGTAATTTGATACCTGAAAAATACTGCATGTCAAGGGCAAAATGTGTCATGGAGGAAAACAGAGAAAGGACAGACTGACAGTGATATTGTGTTGTAATTCAGATGGTTCTGAGAAGCTCAAACCATTAGTGATTGGAAAATACAAAAATCCGCATTGTTTTAAAAATGTCAAGCTATTCAATCTGCTGTGCCCTATAAGAATAACAATAAAGCTTGGATGACCAAATCTATCTTCGATAACTGGTTCAACAATGAATGGCTTCAAGGAAGAGAAATATTTTGCTAACTTTCGACCACTTCTCAGCACATCAGTTCCATGATCTGGAGCTTCCAAACAAAGTTGTCTCTTTACCAGTTAACACTACAAGCCATCTGCAGCCAAGGATCGAGAACTAATTGCCTCAATGAAATTTAGTTACAGAAGCTGACTTGTTAAAGCTGCTATCAGTGCAATTGAATTACCAGGAACATTTCTATATTGGAACATACTGCAAGCTATTGACAATGTTTTGCTGTCAGCAATGAAGCTACAAAACACCCCATTACTAGCTGTTTTAAGAAGGCGTGGAGAGAAACTGACAACGACACTGAAATTGAAGAAGAAATTGATGATCCAACATATAAACATACTTGTAATGTGGATACAACTTTGGATTCTGATGCTCCTCTTCTACAGGCTTACACCAGGTTGGTGCCCTTTAATTCTGTCAATATGAAAGAATGGACACAGCCAGACAACAAAATCTGTAGTGCTGAAGAACCAGTCATCAGTTCTGCTGATGACACACAAGAGGAATAAAAAAATGCGGTACTGTCATTCTGAGGAGGAACATGAAGATATGACACTCCCACTGCACTAATGCTTTACTGTTATCTTCTGAGGAGTGACATGAAGATATGACACCACCACATGGTCTGAAGCTGCAGCTACATTTGCTGTTCTCAAAAGATTTGCTACCACTTCCGATATCTCCATGGTATTTCTGGCTGCTCCAGGTATGGTATCTTCAGAGGGCCATAAAATTATGACCAACCATCCGACAAACAACAATTAATGTTTTTTTTTTTTTTTTTTTTTTCATGCTAGCATAAAGATGTAAAATGTGTAATTGATAAGATTTATTGTTGTAAACTAAAACATGTATGCTGATTATAACTAAATGTGTTAAAGAACAAACATTAAAGTGTTTCCTCAGATTACTGTTTGTGCATTACTTGACACACTAATACATTGGGTACAATATTGGTCCACAATATGTATGCAATTGTATTATTTGAAAAATAGCATACATTTGACAATAGGTAAGTACTCTTTCCCAATTAAACAAATGCCAGAAGTACTATTGTACATATACATCATAGTCATTTTCATTTTCTCTTAAAGGCCATGAAACTGAGTGCTTCATTAGAGAACTCAACAGTTGTGTATTTTTACTAAAAACCCCATTAATTCAAACTTCATTAAACTGAACTGGCTATTTTTTGGACCTTTGAAATTCAGCTAAAGAAGGGTCTCCTGTAACATGCTGCATCTTCCTTATCAATAAATTTCCAGTTCAGTCCCAAATTTTGTTTGATTCCCCACACAATCGTATTTTTGTTAAAAAATGTTATGATACCTAGTCAAACACATTTCAGAAGTTAAGAAGTGCTGCACATACCTAATTGCTTTGATCCATGGCTTTCAGGATTTCACATAAGGAATTTGCAAGTTAAGTTTTGCATGATCATTGGTTTTGGAATAAATGCAGGTTTGACTGGAAGACGTCATTTTGATTCTTGTTTTGACAGGTGTTTATCTACAATTGCCCATAGAGGATGTGCACTAACAATTCCTTATTAGCAACATCACATTTGGCCCATGCCACTATGAATGATAACCATTCCAATGCCTCTCCTATATTTCAGTGATTCCTTGAGAATCTCGTGGAGCTTATTCATATCTCTACAAATTAACTCAATCATATTGTCATCACAGGACCATCTTGCAAAGAAAAGTGCCAAACTCTGCATATCCTAGTCACAGTGCTGTAAAACACAGGTCTACAGTACAACTTAAATGAATGCTGATTCTTCCAGGACCATGTTTTGTACTTGTGTAATAACTCACCATGTGGAACCAACTGACTGACTGCTTAACTCACTAACCTGATGTAACTTCAAACATATCTGTTACACAAATCTGGCAATATTCCAGCTGTGTTATGCACTTCATAGTGGTTTTCAGAGTATAGATGTAGCTGTACGTATAGATATGCTAGCCACTGGAGAAAGGGACCTTGACAACAGTTCAGTCAGACAGTCTGCTTGAAAGCATGGAAGCTCATTCTAGATCAGTTGGTGTTTCCTTTATGGTGATTGAGCTCGAGGTAAGGTTACCTGCTTGAACAGGCTCCTGCCGGGGAAAGTATCCTGTGGTTACTGGTATCAGAGAGGTACCTTAGTAGTTTAGAATCAGGATTCAGGTACCCTGTTTTGAAAGAAGTCAAAATAACAGAAGAGCTCATAAAATGCTTAAGAATGCACATAAAACTAAGGTTAGCTTCTTTCATCAAAATATTAGAGGATTGAGTAGTAAGATAGAAAACTGCTTGCCTTTTTGGAAAATTTGGAGCACTTTGGAAAGATAGACATCCCGTGCCTCACAACTTATGTCTTCAATGATTTGCTGGATGTATTCCAATCTCTCTTCGTCTATAGGTTTTACTCTCCACAGCTCCCTCTAGTACCACAAAAGTTATTCCCTGATGTCTTAATGCATGTCCTATCATCTTGTTCCTTCTTCTTGTCAGTGTTTCCCATATATTCCTTTCCTCACCGATTCTGCAGAAAACCTCCTCACACCTTACTTATCAGCCCATATAATTTTCAACATTCTACTGTAGCACCACATCTCAAATGCTTCGAGTCTCTTCCATTCCCGTTTTAACACAGTCCAGGTTCTACTATCATACAATGCTGAGCTCCAAAAGCACATTCTCAGGAATTTCTTCATCAAGTTAACATCTACATCCATACTCCGCAAGTCAGCCGACAGTGTGTGGCAGAGGGTGCTTTGAGTACCTCTATTGGTTCTCCCTTCTATTCCAGTCTCATATTGTTCGTGGAAAGAAAGATTGTCGGTATGCCTCTGTGTGGGCTCTAATCTCTCTGATTTTATCCTCGTGGTCTCTTCGCGAGATATACATAAGAGGGAGCAATATACTGCTTGACTCCTCAGTGAAGATAAGTACTCGAAACTTCAACAAAAGCCCTTACTGAGCTACTGAGCGTCTCTCCTGCAGTCTTCCACTGGAGTTTATCTATCATCTCCGTAACACTTTCGCGATTACTAAATGATCCTGTAATGAAGTGCGCTGCTCTCCATTGGATCTTCTCTATCTCTTCTATCAACCCTATCTGGTACGGATCCAACACTGGTGAGCAAGTGGGCGAACAAGTGTTTCCGGATTACATTTCCTTAGGATTCTTCCAATGTGTCTCAGTGTGGCATCTGCTTTACCGACGATCAATTTTATATGATCATTCCATTTTAAATTACTCCTAATGCCTGCTCCCAGACAATTTATGGAATTAACTGCTATATTGTAGCTGAATGATAAAGGATCTTTCTTTCTATGTATTTGCAGCACATTAAACTTGTCAACATTGAGATTCAATTGCCATTCCCTGCACCATGCGTCAATTTGTTTCAGATCCTCCTGCACTTCAGTACAATTTTCCATTGTTACAACCTCTCGATATACTACAGCATCATCCGCAAAAAGCCTCAGTGAACTTCTGATATTATCCACAAGGTCATTTATGTATATTTTGAATAGCAACGGTCCTACGACACTCCCCTGTGGCACACCCGAAATCACTCTTGCTTTGGAAGACTTCTCTTCATTGAGAATGACATGCTGTGTTCTGTCATCTAGGAACTCTTCAATCCAATCACACAATTGGTCTAATAGTCCATATGCTCTTACTTTATTCATTAAATGACTGTGGGGAACTGCATCAAACACCTTACGGAAGTCAAGAAACATGGCATCTACCTGGGAACCCGTGTCTATGGCCCTCTGAGTCTCGTGGATGAATAGCGTGAGCTGGGTTTCACATGATCGCATTTTTCCAACCGATGCTGATTCCTACAGAGTAGATTTCTAGTCTCCAGAAAAGTCATTATACTCAAACATAATACGTGTTCCAAAATTCTACAACTGATCGACATTAGAGGTATAGGTCTATAGTTCCGCACATCTGTTCGACATCCCTTCTTGAAAACGGGGCTGACCTGTACCCTTTTCCAATCCTTTGGAATGCTACACTCTTCTAGAGACCTAAGTTAAGGTCTATGTTTGGTACTAATACACTTCTCCTGGCCAAGAATGCCCTTTTTGCCTATGCCAGTCTGATTTTTATATCCTAATTGCTCTCTGTCAGTCATATTTTGCACTGTCCATCATATTTTGCTGCCTAGATAGCAGAATTTCTTAACTTTATCTACTTTGTTATCACCAATTTTGATGTTAAGTTTCTCACTATTCTCATTTCTGTTGCTTGTCATTACTTTTGTCTTTCTTTGATTTATTTGCAATCTACATTCTGTACTCATTAGACTGTTTATTCCATTCAATGGATCCTGCAATTCTTCTTCACTTTCACTGAAAATAGCAATACAGAACTACTGTCACAAAAGATGAGTTGTTACATATATTAAGACAGAACACAAGTTCAGAAACATTGAGACAAGTAGATTTTGTAGTGATCAGCACATAGAAGTTTGTGCTTGTGAATTAATACTAAAATAGTTCACTTTTAATTGTAACTGTATATAGATCCCTACTGGGAAATTTTGAATTCCTTACTTTGCTATCTGTCATACAACAGCAAGCAGTTAATAGTCTGTGGTGACTTTAATGTAAATTTTCTAAAGGATTATGATAGGAAAAATGATCTGGAAACCTTATTTGTATGCTACAATTAGATCTTAGTGATTAACTTTCCAACATGGATGGATACACACAGTAGGTCCCTCACTGATATTGTTTTCTTTGGTGGAACTTAAAACAAGAAAGTAACTGTTTACCAATTAAAAAATGCTCTCTATGATCATAATACACAGAAAGTTAGGATAAATAACATAGTACCTTACAGTATCGATACTCTTCAGTGGAAATCAATCAGAATAATTAATGACTACAGGACAATTTTTTTAGAGAACAGTTTACAAGAGATGACCTGGGACAAAATTTATAATTAACCAAATGCAAACATAAAATTTTATTTATTCCATCATAAATTCGTATCATTATTTGAAAATAGCTTGCAACATAAGCTAATCAGAAAGGACATTATACAGCCAAGTAAAAACCATGGATCATTAGAATTATGAAAGTATCTCATGAAATGGAAAGAGAAATGTATCTGTTGGCAAGAACAAGTAGAGATCCTGCAGCAGTTGCACACTATCAAAAACTATGCATAATTACTAAGAATGATATGCATCTCTCCCATGTGTACAGCCCAGTTGATACTTCATAGCCCCTAAATGTGCAGAATGGTAGTGAATGGAGGGGAAAGTGGCGCTGATGACAGAGCCTTGGAACAGAGGCAAAGCGCTTTGGCTAGAGAGAGGTGAAATCGACAATCACAGGGGTGTGGATTTTAGCTACAATTCTAGTCTTTCCTGTGAAACACATGTTCAGATGTAATATATTGTATAACATGATACAGAGACATGACTTTATAATACACACTGACATTTTATATTTTCTGGAAATGTACTTGCATGCCCACACTTGGTATTTTGTGAAAGAGCCACACTCAAGGGACCAAAGATGCATGCTGCTCATGAGCTATGATTTTCCGATACTAAAGTATCAAAGTAATAAATAACAAAAGCCCAAGAGTATGTGGGGTAAGATTGTTTGAACTGATAGTACTTTGTGTAATGAATCAGTTTCAGTAACAATGAACCTCTGCAGATAAGCATACCAGCCATATTTCTGGAATTGTAAGTCATGGAAGGTCTAGTAATCCTGCTGGTGCCAGGTCAAGTGGCAAAAACATCCATGGCAGATTGAAAAGCTGCTACAAATTGCTGTAGTCCCACATGTCAACCAGCCAATATTTACAGCAAGCTCTTTGGCGTATTTATTGATGATGAACTTGCACTATGTCAGTTTCTCCTGGAATCTGATTGGGATTCTGTTTTACCTACTGCAATGGTTTTCTGTCCACCTCAGGCAGGACTGTCTTCACTCATGGTTCAACTGACCGTTTTGGTTTCAGCAAACAGACTGAAGGTGTATGGGTACACCATGAGTGTGGTTCATATCCTGGTGTTTCTCAGTTGAACCTACTAACAGTGTTGTCCAGCAGTGACATGTGGTGCTATTCAATGAACATTCAGAGTACTGTATTGACCAGGAGAAGTCCTTTTTTGTGTGTTCCTAGAATAGTCAGAAACTACTACTGGATTTAATGGTGATTAAATTGTGCTTCATAAATCAGTGTTGTTGATGAAGCAGACTTACAAAGGAAGGATTAAAATTGTTGGCTTACTCTAGTCACTCCCCAGCCAGTAACAGTTGCACTGGATCCTTGGGGTGGTTCTCTTCCACTGACTGGAAGATGTGCTGGTTGGACTGTTGTGCTCAGGTTAAATGGGGGATCCACCTGAGGAAATGAACAGCAAGTTCATATGAATGCTATCATGTTTTTATTTTCCATTTGCACTGAGTACCCAAACACCATTCTCTCTCTCTCTACACACGCACACACACACACACACGCACGCACACACACAGATATATATGTGGTACCTTTATGAGAGCAATATCATTGTCTTGTGTAACAGGAGAGTAATCTCGATGAGTGATAACCATCTGTGGATGATGTGTGGAACCACCATCACCCCTCAATGAAGTTCCAGCTCTCAGTATAAGATCAGGTCCTGATCTACTGCAAAATAAATAATCAAAGTTAATTGAACAATCCTGAATTATTTTATTTCATCAACATATACTCAAAGTCTCCAAAATTTTCTTTCCTAAATACAATACAGTCTACAGGAGTAAGATTCAATACTTATGCATCATGCTTGTCAAATCTGTTACAGAATTATCACAGTAATGATTTTATTCAGATGATAAGGCTCAGTACCATATTATTACTACTGCCCACTTGTATTTAAAAGCAGAGTCACTTTAAAAATATTTATTTGCAAAACAAGTCACATGGAAGCAAATTTCCAAAATAGTAACACCAGTACTGAACACGGAAAATTTCAGGTAAAAATACCTTCAATGAATCCCAAGAATAACAGACCTGTTTTACTCATTTCTGGCTCCTCAAAAACTTTGAACCTTTCTTTTTGCAACATATCACACACATGAACAAACAAAACATTCTAGCTCCAGCACAGCAAAATTTCAAAAAGAAAAGAAGTCTACTGAAACAACAGGTACTTACTAACAGAAGATAATATACAGGCTGTATTAAAAGGGATGGCACAAACTTACATGGCTGAAAGTACATGATAATAGAAGTACAAATGTCCCAGTAAACATGGGTCCGAAAATGAGCTGCTTGCGAGATAATCATGACTGTGTGATTCCAAGCTACCACTGATGTCATTGTAAACATCGTCCTAGTTAGTACACATTAATTTGAAATTTAGACTTTCGAAAACCCCTGGATCATTCTGGAATTCTTGACAAGCATGTACAACTCTCTGCTCCAGTTCTTCAACCGTATTAAAGGGTGTGCTGTACACCTTGCTTTTGAGGTGACCCCAGACAAAAAAATGCAAAGGATTTAGATCAGGTGATCTTGGAGGCCAAGGTACAGGCCCGCCTTTACCTATCCATCTTTGGCCGTATCTGTGTGTTAGATGCCATCTCACACTATCAGCAAAATATGTGAGGTCCATCATACATGTACCATATATTCTGACATTGCTGAAGGGGAACAACCTCAAGCAATCCTGGAAGATGACACCGCAGAAAAATAAGGTATCTCTGTCCGTTAAGTTGTGGTGGAAGAATGTGTGGCCCAATGAGCTGATCGCCTAGTACTCCACATGTCCAGTGGATGATGCAAGATCAAATGCCAGTTGCCATGCAGTACTAAGGCAGTGCTGTCATGCCCTTACAGCCAAATAACTCTCCTCTTTTTGTGATATCATGCATGGTTAGCCCTGCCCTGGTCTTTGGGATATTGTTTTGATCTCTATAAATTGTCACCACATCCGAGAAACAACAGAATGATTCACATTAAGCCATTAGGCCACATCAGTTTGCAGCTTTCTTGCTTCCATTCTTCTTATGGCACTCCACTGCAGAGAGCCTGATAGAAATCTTCTTTGTGCCATACCACCGTGTCTGTGACTGTATTCACAGCAATTGTGAATGTGGGAGTAGCTGGCACACACTACCCCATTTGATAGGTGCCCTGACGTCATCACTGATGTGGGTGTCCATTGACTGGAATGCCAACTTCTATGCAGAACACAATTTTATAGATGTCTGTTGACAGTTTGTATGATTATACAATGAATCAGACACAAGACAGGGAAATAGTAGTTTGTTGCTTTAATTTCGGACACCAGTGTACATGGGATGTAGTGAAGACTGACACAGGTGGGGACAGAAAAGAAAAGAAACAGATGGCTCTAAAAATAAATGAGACATTGGTAACAACTGCATGTAGTGTTGCAAACTTCTTAAACAAGCACTTTGTTTCTGTTATTGAGTGCTTGGGGTAACCAGGTTCAGTAAACATTTGCAATGGAATGTCTGAGACCAATCTCTACAAATAACTTCTGTAAAATGGAAATGACCCTCACCTCTCACAAAGAAGTACTGGTGGCATCTGCCAAAAAAAACCTTAAAATCAAAGTATTCTACTGGTCATGATAACATATCAATGAAGTTAATCAAAGAGTATTCATGTGAGTTGAGTTCGTCTTTCAGTTTTTTCTGTAATCAATGTCTTATCAGTGGAACATTTCCAGATTAACTAAAATATGCGGAAGTTAAGCTTCTTTACAAGAAGAGGGATAAAGAAATACCATCAAATTGTCAACCAATTTCACTTTTTCAAAAATATTTGAAAAGGTCATGTTCAAGTGTCTTCTTAAGCATCCAACTGTAAATAATATGTTGTCCAAGTTTGGGTTCCTTAAGGCTATTTACATGTACAGTGAGAATATATGTAATTCATTAGATAACAAATAGGGAACTGGCATTTTCTGTGGCCTGTCAGAAGCCTTTGACCGTGTGAATCACAGCATTCTCGTAAGTAAATTAGAATATTATGTTGTCACTGTCAGTGATGCAAAATGGTTCAAGTCTTACATAACTAACACAAAACAAAGAGTGTCACTGCAAAATACATGTGGATCAAGTGATCAGTCTTCATATCATTGGTAATAAATTATATGTAGTGGTCCTCAAGGTTTCATTTTGCGTCCATTGCTTTTCCTTGTGTACATTGATGACCTCTCATCTGTTGCATTGCCAGATTTACAACTACAAAACACACACACACACACACACACACACACTTGCACGCTTACGCAAAAATAACTCACACACACATGACTACAGTCTCTGTGTGTGAGGAGCATTTGTGTGTGTTTGTGTATGTTGGTATTTTCAATGAAAGCCTTGTAGGCCGAAAGCTCACTTTCTGACAGTCCTTTTTTGTGCCTACCTGTGACTCAGCATCTCTGCTATATGGTGAGTAGCAACTATTGTTTTCATAACATTGTTACAAAGCATGTAATAAGACTCATTTGTGGCATAAATTCGAGAACGTCTTGTAGATAGTTCAAGGAAGAGCTATTCTAACAACTGCTTCTCAGTACATTTATTCCTTAACGAAATTTGTTGCAAATAATATGTCTCTGTTTCCAACTAGTATCAATACCAGAACTAGGAATAAGAACAATCTACATCAAGACCTAAAATCCCCTACCCTGGTCAAAAAAGGGGTCCAACATTCAGGAACACACATTTTCAATAAACTGCCAGCAACCATTAAAAACTTGATTTCAGATAAAGCACAGTTTTAACAGACTTTGAAAGGCTTTTTGGTAGGCAACTCCTTTTACTCTCTAGATGAATATCTTAACTGGGACTATTAAACTAGCTTAAATAAAAATGTCTGTTAGATTTCAGTTTTGAAGCACTTGCACACAACAGTCAAGATTTGGAATTTTGTGTATGATAAATTTATTAAAAGTGCATAACTGTGTTTCATTCTGACAGTATATTAATTCTGTAAATATTATCAGTTTCAGTTTGTTGTAATGTATTCACATATTTTGACAATCTCCTGACGAATGATCAGGGAAGTTCTAATGTTCTAATGTTGTATGTTCTTTATGTTATACTTTCTGACATGTTTCACACCCACAAGAATCATCTCTTTTTTGGGTCTATGGAACAAAAACTGAATCTAATCTAATATTTTTATTTGTTTATTTAGTGCCTGTATCATCACATTCATGATATTGGACTTATCAAAGTACAGAAGAGTATAAAATATTACATATTTACATCACATACAAAATCTTATCATTGGTATCAACACATATTTATAACAAAAACATTATTCTGCTTATGTACATACAGATAGAGGAAAAGCTTGTGAAACCCCTTGGTTGAATTTACTTAAACTATTAATTACCAGTACTTTAATTAACTGGGCATAGTAACATACAGCACAAAAGCTAGGTGCACAATTATATACATACATGGGTGAAAGAAGTTTGGTTTTATCTAGGTATGGTTGATAATTATGAATTTTTGTTTAGAGAGTTATGAAGTAGATCTACAGATTTGAGCAAAATTCCAGGTGTTTATTAATGCTGTAGAAGCTGTCGTTTATTAGTAGATTTTTTAGTTCTTTTTTGAATGTATTACTGTTTGGTATTTTTTTTATGGTATCTGGCAATGCACTGTACAGAATTTTTGGTTTGTAAATAGCACTGTCCTGATATCTAATCCAAACAAAGTTATTCAGGTGAGAAATTAGTATTTACTAGAACCAATTCTGTTTGGACTGTATGTAAACCATATACATACTGAAGGAAATATTGTACATTTATGATATGACAGCACTAAATGAAGATACAAAATTGATACAACTTGAAATAAAAGCATATGTATCTGCCTGAATTATAGTTCAGTACTTACATAGTCTTTCCCACCATATACTACAGGTTTCAAACCAAGTGGGAGCATTCAAATACCATGATGTTTTGATGAGTGTCATTTCTATCATTTTCTAGCAGAGTGTTGATACATTGTGATTATTGTCATACTTATATGTTGAAATGAAAAGAATAGTTATTTCTCAGCATGTAAATAAAAGAATGTCCACAATATCTAAACAATTTGCAAGAAAATGATATGTGTGGCACTGATTAAAGGTCTGACACATGACTGGAAATGCAAGAGATTTTTTACCATTAAAACACTCTGGTGTCCATAAACATAAACCATTAAAAAGTATCATAATATGCACCAATGAAATATCATATCACAAAGACTAAAATAAGTTTTTATTGTGAAATGCTGATAAGCATATGTGAACTTAGTAATTCTTGGTGGTATTTATATAATGTATGTTAACAAAGTTAACACTATATCATTTTGACATGTTCAGTCATGCTGAGAGAACGTGAGTGAGACCACATCATGCTGTGTTGCATGTACATTCTGCCCACATAACATATTTTGCCAAGTCCAATTGATATTGTTGTTGTTGTAGTCTTCATTCCGCAGACTGGTTTGATGCAGCTCTCCATGTTACTCTGTCTGTGCAAGCCTCTTCATCTCCAAATAACTACTGCAACCTACATGCTTTTGAGTCTGCTTACTGTATTCATCTCTTGGTCTCCTTCTATAATTTTTACTCCCACTCTTCCCTCCAAAACTAAATTAGTGATCCCAAGATGCTCAGAATGAGTCATACCAACTGATTTATTTATTTTTCTATTTATTTATTGTATTTTTTTGCATGGAGACACCAACTGGTGTCTTTTGCAAACGTCATAGCATTTTTTTACGAGTTTAGTACAATATATATATATATATATAAAAACAAAGATGATGTGACTTACCGAACGAAAACGCTGGCAGGTCGATAGACACACAAACAAACACAAACACACACACAAAATTCAAGCTTTCGCAACAAACTGTTGCCTCATCAGGAAAGAGGGGAAGCAGAGGGAAAGACGAAAGGATGTGGGTTTTAAGGGAGAGGGTAAGGAGTCATTTCAATCCCGGGATTGAAAATGTCCGCACGTGTCCGCGTACGTGCGGATGGACACGTGCGTGTGTGCGAGCGCACACCCGTCCCTCTTTCCCCCAAGGCAAGTCCCCCCGCTCCCGGGACCGGAATGACTCCCCACCCTCTCCCCCAAAAACCCACATCCCCCCATCCCCCCCTCTCCCCCCCGACGAGGCAACAGTCCGCCGCGAAAGCCTGAACCCCGCGCGTACGGCCGAGCCTGCCCGTGCGTCCGTCGACCCGCGAGCACCCCCATCCGGCAAGTCACATCATCCTTGTTTTTTTAGGGAAACATTCCACGTGGGAAAAAAATATCTAAAAACAAAGATGATGCGACCCACCGAACGAAAGCGCTGGCAGGTCGACAGACACACAAACAAAGACAAACACACACACAAAATTCAAGCCCTCGCAACAAACCGCCGCCCCACCAGGAAAGAGGGGAAGGAGAGGGAAAGACGAAAGGATGCGGGTTCCAAGGGAGAGGGCAAGGAGCCACCCCAATCCCGGGAGCGGAAAGACCCACCTTAGGGGGAAAAAAGGACAGGCACACACTCGCACACACACACACATCCATCCACACATACACAGACACAAGCAGACATATTTAAAGACAAAGAGTTTGGGCAGAGATGTCAGTCGAGGCGGAAGTGAAGAGGCAAAGATGATGTTGAATGACAGGTGAGGTATGAGTGGCGGCAACTTGAAATTAGCGGAGATTGAGGCCTGGTGGGTAACGGGAAGAGAGGATATATTGAAGAGCGAGTTCCCATCTCCGGAGTTCGGATAGGTTGGTGTTGGTGGGAAGTATCCAGATAACCCGGACGGTGTAACACTGTGCCAAGATGTGCTGGCCGTGCACCAAGGCATGTTTAGCCACAGGGTGATCCTCATTACCAACAAACACTGTCTGCCTGTGTCCATTCATGCGAATGGACAGTTTGTTGCTGGTCATTCCCACATAGAATGCATCACAGTGTAGGCAGGTCAGTTGGTAACTCACGTGGGTGCTTTCTCATGTGGCTCTACCTTTGATCGTGTACACCTTCCGGGTTACAGGACTGGAGTAGGTGGTGGTGGGAGGGTGCATGGGACAGGTTTTACACCGGGGGCGGTTACAAGGATAGGAGCCAGAGGGTAGGGAAGGTGGTTTGGGGATTTCATAGGGATGAACTAACGGGTTACGAAGGTTAGGTGGACGGCGGAAAGACACTCTTGGTGGAGTGGGGAGGATTTCATGAAGGATGGATCTCATTTCAGGGCAGGATTTGAGGAAGTCGTATCCCTGCTGGAGAGCCACATTCAGAGTCTGGTCCAGTCCCGGAAAGTGTCCTGTCACAAGTGGGGCACTTTTGTGGTTCTTCTGTGGGGGATTCTGGGTTCGAGGGGATGAGGAAGTGGCTCTGGTTATTTGCTTCTGTACCAGGTCGGGAGGGTAGTTGTGAGATGCGAAAGCTGTTATCAGGTTGTTGGTGTAATGGTTCAGGGATTCCGGACTGGAGCAGATTCGTTTGCCACGAAGACCTAGGCTGTAGGGAAGGGACCGTTTGATGTGGAATGGGTGGCAGCTGTCATAATGCAGGTACTGTTGCTTGTTGGTGGGTTTGATGTGGATGGACGTGTGAAGCTGGCCATTGGACAGGTGGAGGTCAACATCAAGGAAAGTGGCATGGAATTTGGAGTAGGACCAGGTGAATCTGATGGAACCAAAGGAGTTGAGGTTGGAGAGGAAATTCTGAAGTTCTTCTTCACTGTGAGTCCAGATCATGAAGATGTCATCAATAAATCTGTACCAAACTTTGGGTTGGCAGGCCTGGGTAACCAAGAAGGCTTCCTCTAAGCGACCCATGAATAGGTTGGCGTACGAGGGGGCCATCCTGGTACCCATGGCTGTTCCCTTTAATTGTTGGTATGTCTGGTCTTCAAAAGTGAAGTTGTGGGTCAGAATGAAGCTGGCTAAGGTGATGAGGAAAGAGGTTTTAGGTAGGGTGGCAGGTGATCAGCGTGAAAGGAAGTGCTCCATCGCAGCGAGGCCCTGGACGTGCGGAATATTTGTGTATAAGGAAGTGGCATCAATGGTTACAAGGATGGTTTCTGGGGGTAACAGATTGGGTAAGGATTCCAGGCGTTCGAGAAAGTGGTTGGTGTCTTTGATGAAGAATGGGAGACTGCATGTAATGGGTTGAAGGTGTTGATCTACGTAGGGGGGGCTTGGTAACCAGCTACAATGGGGCGGCCGGGATGATTGGGTTTGTGGATTTTAGGAAGAGGGTAGAAGGTAGGGGTGCGGGGTGTCGGTGGGGTCAGGAGGTTGATGGAGTCAGGTGAAAGGTTTTGCAGGGGGCCTAAGGTTCTGAGGATTCCTTGAAGCTCCGCCTGGACATCGGGAATGGGGTTACCTTGGCAAACTTTGTATGTGGTGTTGTCTGAAAGCTGATGCAGTCCCTCAGCCACATACTCCCGACGATCAAGTATCACAGTCGAGGAACCCTTGTCCGCCGGAAGAATGACGATGGATCGGTCAGCCTTCAGATCTCGGATAGTCTGGGCTTCAGCAGTGGTGATGTTGGGAGTAGGATTAAGATTTTTTAAGAAGGATTGAGATGCAAGGCTGGAAGTCAGAAATTCCTGGAAGGTTTGGAGAGGGTGATTTTGAGGAAGAGGAGGTGGGTCCCGCTGCGACGGAGGACGGAACTGTTCCAGGCAGGGTTCAATTTGGATGGTGTCTTGGGGAGTTGGATCATTAGGAGTAGGATTAGGATCATTTTTCTTCGTGGCAGGCACGGGCGTACGTGCGGGGTTCAGGCTTTCGCGGCGGACTGTTGCCTTGTCGGGGGGAGGGGGGGGGATGGGGGAATGTGGGTTTTGGGGGAGAGGGTGGGGAGTCGTTCCGGTCCCGGGAGCGGGGGGACTTGCCTTGGGGGAAAGAGGGACGGGTGTGCGCTCGCACACACGCACAATTTATTTTAGTTTAATATTAATATTCACTTAAAGAGTATAAACACTTGTCAATCAAGAAATGTTTCAGTTTCACTTTGAATAAGTTCCCTTTGTAGCACCTTATAGAGCTCGGCAATCTGTTGTACCATATTTGACCACTAATGCATGGACTATGGTCTGTTGTTTTTAATTTTGTTCTTTGTCTGTAGTAGCAGTCTTTATTTCTTGTATTATAGGCATGCATATCAGAGCACTTTGTTTCTTTGTTTTGATGTGTCACAAAACATATAATTAATTTGTAAAGATACAGTGAGTAGACTGTGAGGTATTTATGATGAACAAAGATTTCCCTGCATGAATCTCTATACCCTAATCCAAGGATAATTCTGATTGCTCTTTTCTGTAGGGTTAATATTCTGTTATTCTGTTCATATGTATGTCGGCAGCACAACCCCATATCTCCATCCCGTAATTAATCTGTGCAAAAATGGTTCCATAATAAATTGTTTTTAATGTCTGATGTGGATCTACTTTTGATAACTGGCTGATTAGATGTAATGAACTGCTGATTTTATTGCATAAAAATTTGATATGGTTTACCCATCTTAGATTTTCATCTAGGTGAATACTAGAAATCTGCAGCCTTCTGAGTCCACTACTTCAATTCCACCTATGTTACTGATAGAGGTTTGGTGTGAGTTTGTAAGTTTAAATGGCAATAACTGAGATTTACTGATATTGACTTTCAAACCTTGATCTTGGAAATAAGTAGTTATTTGCTGTAGTCCCTCAGTTGCTACCAACGTTAACTCATCATTTTGTTTACCAAGAAATAACAGTGAGGTATCGTCTGCATAGGTTACCAATTGGGAGTTGAAAGGTTGCTCTATATCATTTATGTACACTAGGAAAAGGAAAGGGCCCAAAATTGAGCCCTGGGGTACATCTTGTGTGACTGTCTCATATTTGGACTGGAAATTAATGATCTGATTATTGATTTTGTGTCAGCTTCGTACACTGCATGCGGTTAAATAAATATGTAGCCAGCAATTGCATGGATGCAGCATTTACATTGTATGACTCAAGTTTACTTAAAAGTAACTCATGGTTTACCGAGTCAAAGGCTTTAGTAAGGTCTAGAAATACGCCAGCTGTTTGCATTCCTTGATCAAGGGCACCATACATTTTGTGAAGAAATTCCGTAATTGCTGTGATAGTACTATGATCTTTTCGGAATCTATGTTGTGTCTCTGTTAGGAACTTATTTTTCAAGAAATAGTCACTAAGTTGTGTCAGCAGCACAACTTCAAATACTTTGCTGAAGACAGGTATTAATGATATGGGCCTGAAATTTGAAACCTCTTCCTTGGATCCTTTTTCATGCACTGGTTTAACTGTGCTCCATTTCAATACATTTGGAAATGTATGTTCTCTGATACTGCAGTTTACCAGGTGGGTGATTATTTTAACTAATTCCTTATTACATTTTTTAATCACGATACTACTCAAACCATCCCATCCAGATGAGAACTTATTCTTTAGGTTATTTATTATCCTGCCTATTTCTTTTTCACTTACTTGTTTGAATTCAAAAGGTGGCTCTTCAAAGGGGCAGAGCTTTATCCCACTACTCACAACTGTGTTATTAATTGGACTAACAGCTGCAGATATAAAGTATTTATTGAAAACATTGCAGACTTTATTAGGATCTTTAATTGTGTTTCCTTCATGTCTTATAATTAAAATTTCAGTTTCTGGCTTCGGTGTGGCTTTGCGAACTGATTTACAATTCTCCATGAGGTCTTGGCTATATTGTCTGATTGAGCTATTTCACTGCTGTATATCTTTTTTCTTAGATTTGAAAGCTCTTTCTTAAAGATTTTCTTGGCCTCGTTGTACTTGGCCTTAAAAACCTGCAGGTTTGTTGACTTGTGTAACACATCTAGGTCCTGGATGTTTTGCCTGAGTTTCATCATATTTGCTGGAAGTATCAGTCTGTTGGTTTTTGCACTTTGGTTATGGGTGAACACTCTTTGTATTTTCTTAACAGGGCAGCATCTGTCAAAGTGTCTTAGCATAGTATCATAGAATTTGGCCTATTTGTTTTCAGATCCTTCAGTCTGGTAAACCAGATCCCAGTCCTCTATAGCTAATTTATTTCTTAGGGCAAGGATGTTACCCTCTTTTAGGATTCTTTTATTTTCGATAACTTTTGTCATTTTTGGGATGCTTGTGTTTACATACTCTACAAGCTGGCATTTGTGGTCAGAGTAGTGAAAATTCATATTCCAGCACCTAACACTGTCTTTAATATGTTTACATAGTATAACGTAATCAATTCTGATAGATGTGGACTTTGTTACCCTGGTATCACTATTTACTACATTTATGAGATTATATGAGTTAAGAGTATTTATTAACCTCATATTACACAAACTGGAAGATTTTGCCTCAATATTCAGATCACCAAGTATAGCTAGGTCACTGGGACCACAACGTCCCACTACTCTACTGAATATGTCTATGAAGCTAACTACATCAGCCTTTGGTGGATGGTAAATCCCAATAACTTTATGTTTTCTCATAACCTCTCTACACTCTTTGGTGTGGACTTCAATGCCTGTCACTTCAATCAAGCCTTCTTTGTTGTACTGGTCTAGATAGTTTATTTTCTTGTACTCGAGATTCTCACTAATGTAAACTGTCACACCACCACCCTTATGTTGCTGTCTACAATAACTATTTGCTAAGGAGTAGCCCTCTAGTTTACAGTAAATAATTTCATCAGATTTTAATCCATGCTCAGTTAACACTACTAACACTACTATATGAGGTGACTGTTCACTTACAAAACCCTGTAATATATTAAGCTTATTTTTAAGGTACTGTATGTTTAGGTGCATGAGCCTTAGTGGTATTTTTAACTGGACACTCTGATTATCTTCCTTTAAAATGCACTGAGTTGGTTCACTTACATAAGTTCTGGATCCAGGCACTAAAAGTGTTCCTGTTCTTTGGCGATCTTGCATTTCTTGATCTACTACCCAACCTAGCTTCTGTCTGTCTAGTTGTCAAGGTAGCTGTTGAGGTGCCTTCTTGCTCCGTACAGTCCGAGGAGTTGCCGAGCTGCCTGGTGTTGCAGTAACTGGAGTTGTATACTCCACCACATTTGATTGAGTAAGTGATGCTGAAGAGTCTGATCCTTTCTTCTAGTCAGGTTGCGCCACAAATTTCTTTTCTCCCCAATTCTGTTCAGTACCTCCTCATTATCTACCCATCTAATCTTCAGTATTCTTCTGTAGCACCACATTTTAAAAGCTTCTATTTTATTCTTGTCTAAACTGTTTGTCATCCATGTTTCACTTCCATATCTGGCTGCATTTCATGTAAATACTTTCAGAAAGGGCATCCTATCACCGAAGTCTGTATTTGATGTTTATAAATTTCTCTGCTTCAGAAATGCTTTTCTTGCCATTATGAGTCTACATTTTGTATCCTCCCTATTTAGGCCATCATCAGTTATTTTGATGCCCAAATAGCAAAACTCGTCTACTACTTTAGGTGTCTCATTTCCTAATCTAATCCCCTCAGTTTCACCTGATTTAATTTGACTACTTTCCATTATCCTTGTTTTGCTTTTGTTGCTGTTCATCTTACATCCTCCTTTCAATACACCATCCATTCCATTCAACTGCTCTTCCAAGCCCTTTGCTGTCTGTGACAGAATTACAGTGTCATAGGCAAACCCCAAAGTCTTTATTTCTTCTCCCTGAACTTTAATTCCTACTCCAAATTTTTCTTTGCTTTCCTTTACTGCTTGGTCCCTGTACAGACTGAATAACATCAGTGATCGGCTACAACCCTGTTTCACTCCTTTATCAACCACTGCTTTCCCTTGATGCACCTTGACAGTTATAACTGCCATGTGGCTTCTGTACAAGTTACAAATAGGCTCTTGCTCCCTGTATTTTACACTGCTACCTTTAGAATGTAAAAGAGAGCATTCCAGTCAACATTGTCAAAAGCTTTCTCTAAGTCTACAATGCTATAAATATACATTTGCATTTCTTTAACCTGTCTTCTAAGATAAGTCATAGGATTAGTATTGCTTTGCATATTTTTACATTTCTCTGAAATCCAAGCTGGTCTTCCCTCAGGTCAGTTTCTACAAGTTTTTCCATTCTTCTATAAAGAATTTGCGTTACTATTTTGCAGCCATGACTCATTAAACTGGGTCACTGATAACCTCACCATTGAGCACCTGTAAGCACCATCTTTAAACTGGTAGTTTGGTAATTTTCACACCTGTTGGCAACTGCTTTCTTTAGAATTGGAATTATTACATTCTTCTTGAAGTCAGAAGGTATTTCCCTTGCCTCATACATCTTGCACAACAGATGGAACAGTTTTGTCATGGCTGGCTTTCCCAAGGCTATCACCAGTTCTGACAGAATGTCATCTACTCTTAGGGCCTTGTTTCAACTTAGGTGTTTGAGTGCCCTGTCAAATTCTTTTCACAGTATTGTGTCTCCTGTCTCATCTTCATCTATGCTCTCTTCCGTTTCTATAATACCACCTCTAAGTTCATCTCCCTCCCACAGACTCTCAATATATTCCTTCCACCTTTCAGCTTTGCATTCTTTACTTCAGACTGGTTTTTCATCTGAGCTCTTGATATTCATACAGATGCTTCTCTTTTCTCCAAAGGCCTCTTTAATTTTCCTGTAGGCAGTATCTATCTTTCCCTTAGTGAAATATGCTTCTAAATCCTTACATTTGTCCTCTAGCCACTCCTATTTAGCCATTCTGCACTTCCTGTCAGTCTCATTTTTTTTAGACATTTGTATTCCCTTTTGCCTGCTTCATTTGCTAAATTTTTATATTTTCTCCCTTTATCAACTATATTCAATATCTCCTGCATTATCAAAGGATTTCTCCTAGCCCTTGTCTTTTACTTATTTGATCCTCTGCTGCTTTCACTATTTCATCTCTTAAAGGTACTCATTCATCTTCTACTGTACTTCTTTCTCCTGTTGTACTCAATTGTTGTCCAATGCTCCCTCTGAAACTCCCAACAGCCTCTTGTTCTTTCAATTTATCCAGGTCGCATATCCTCAATTTCCTACCTTTTTGCAATTTCTTCAGTTTTATTCTACAGCTCATAACCAATAAGTTGTAGTCAGAATCCACTTCTGCCACTGTAAATGTTTTACATTTTAAAATCTGTTTCTGAAATCTCTGTCTTACCATTATATAATCTGTCTGAAACCTCCCATTGTCTCCAGGTCTCTTACAGGTATACAACCTTCTTTCATGATTCTTAAACCAAATGTTAGTGGTGACTAAATTATGTTCTGTGCAAAATTGTACCGGGCAGCTTTCTCTTTCAGTCCTTTCTCCCAGTCCATATTCACCTGCTATCGTTCTGTAGAATTAATGATAATTATAAAATTTAAATGGGCAAGTAATATAATGTCAGTGTCTTACAAATGAACTTATGAGATCTTTTCCTCCATTAATACCTGATCCCAACTATCAAATTGTTTGTAATTAGTGATTATAAAAAATGTGGCAGTAGGTGTCAGATATGTACTGGAGGAGAAAGTCTATCAATGGAAAATACAGAATGGAATAATGACAACATCAGAACAAAAAGGGGGAGAAAGTCTCTTACACTAATTTGTAAGATATTAGTATTACAGCATTTTCAGCCCTTCATTTTCCAATCCTTCCCCCCCCCCCCCCCCCCCCCAGTCCACCACTCTCTGAGCCTAAAATGTACTAGGTTGTTTCCACTCATACACCCAATGTGCATTTTGTTTCAGATGATTTTCTTTTTTCAGCTTTGTTGTTTCACCTACCCCCCCTGACCCCCACCTCTCCCCTTTTCCTGAAACATCCTTTCTAGTCATTATTCATAAAACTTCTTATGTTATTTGCTGTTTTTATTTTCATTTCACAATGAAGATTTCTATTAACCTATTTTGCTTCTCTGTTTCCATATGGTCTCCATTCATTCATCATATTCTGTAGATCCCATCAAGAAAGAGAACCTCCAAGGATATGGAATGAGTCAAGGTATGCATTAACATGGGGCAAATATCTCAATGAATATTAATCTTTATTAACAATAAACTATTACTATACCACCTAATGTAATTCACACTGACACTATCTTAATTTAATGAGTAAATTTGTAAGAAAACTGCTGCCTCCTTAGTTTTATTATAAAGCTGCTGTTAATCTGCTATTAGCAGCTTAATATTTACTTGATGACCAGGGTATTTTCTTAAAAAAATATGTTTACATTTATAAATACTCAATTCCATGTGCAGTACATTATTACTTGAAACTTCCTAGCAGACTGAAACTGTGGGGCAGACTTGGCCTCGAACCTGGGACCACTGTCTTTTGCAGGCAAGTGCTCTGGGCTACCCAAGCATGACTTGTGACCCACTCTCATAGCTTTACTTCTGTCAGTATGTAGGGGACTGTTTCCCAAATGTGTTTCCATTTTGCAGCAGAATATCTGATGATCTGAAACTTCCTGGCAGATTTAAGCTGTGTGCCAGGCTGGATCTCAAACCTGAGACCTTTGCTTTATGTGCACAAGTGCTCAGTAGACTGAAGTCTTGACCACAACTCTCAATACACTGAAAAGCCAAAGAAACTTCTACACCTACCTAATATCGTGTAGGGCCCCAGCGAACACACGGAAGTGCCGTAACACGACATGGCATGGACTTGACTAATGTCTGAAGTAGTGCTGGAGAGAATTGGCACCATAAATCCTGCAGGGCTGTCCATAAATCCATAAGAGTAAAAGGGTGTGGAGATCTCTTCTGAACAGCACATTGCAAGCCATTCCAGATATGCTTAATAATGTTCATGTCTGGGGAGTTTGGTGGCCAGTGGAAGTGTTTAAACTCAGAAGAGTGTTCCTGGAGCCACTCTGTAGCAATTCTGGATGTGACCAGTAGGTCACATTGTTCTGCTGGAATTTCCCAAGTCCATCAGAATGCACAATGGACATGAATGGATACAGGTGATCAGAAAGGATGCTTACGTATATGTCACCTGTCAGAATCATATCTAGACATATCAGGGGTCCCATATCACTCCAACTGCACACGCCCCACACCGTTACATAGCCTTCACCAGCTTGAACAATCCCCTGCTGACATGCAGGGTCCATAGGTTCATAGGTTGTCTTTATACTTATACACATCCATCCACTCGATACAATTTGAAATGAGACTCGTCCAACCAGACAACATGTTTCCAGTCATGAATAGTCCAATGATGGTGTTGATGGGCCCAGATGAGGTGTAAAGCTTTGTGTCTTGCAGTCATCAAAGGTACATGAGTGAGCTTTTGGCTCCGAAAGCCCATATCAGTGATCTCTTGTTTAATGATTTGCATGCTAACACTTATTGATGGCCCAGAACTGAAACCTGCAGCAATTTGCAGAAGGTTTGCACTTCTCTTCAGTTGTCATTGGTCCCGTTCTTGCAGGATCTTTTTCCAGCCTCAGCAATGTCAGAGATTTGATGTTTTACCAGATTCCTGATATTCACAGTACACTTGCAAAATGGTCATATGGGAAAATCTCCACTTCATCACTACCTCAGAGATGCCATGTCCTATCACTCATGCACCAACTATAACACCACACTCTTGTTGTCTCAGACTGATGACCTCATATGTTAAGTCCCATAGTGCTCAGAGCCTCTTGTTGTCTCATATAGGCATTGCTGACCACAGTGCCATATTCTGCCTGTTTACATATCTCTGTATTCAAATGTGCATGCCTTTCATGCTTCAGTGTGTAACAAACATTGCTGGTTTCCATGTAGGTAACAGAAACTTTCAGTACCTAAATCTAAATATTTTGGGCCAGATAAATATCACAACAGTAAATGATAAACTTAAGTTACAAGAAAGGGCCCTAAAACTAGAACAAATACAAAGTATCCATAACACTTCTGATATAGATTTTTGAAGCCAGAGTTTGTGTTGAAACACAGAAAGGAAGGATGCTTTGTTGTGGTTTTCATTACTTTACTCCCTAAAGTAAGGGCATAATATACTAGTACCAATTCATAAAATTATAATGATGGGGAATTTAGCTGTAGAGAACAATCTAAACAGCAAACTATCTTAATTTTATTGGCTGCTGGATGAATACTTTGTAGCAAATTAATTTCAAAATGTAATGCTTGTTTTCTAATAACATAAATGTTCTGATATCTTAAACTTGTTAAGTAATCTTCTGTCATATTTCTGGGACATTGACAGTACACTGCCAAGAATTTGTGCGTTTATAATATTCATGCTAATAAATGTTCTAACGGATGATAATACACTCCTGGAAATGGAAAAAAGAACACATTGACACCGGTGTGTCAGACCCACCATACTTGCTCCGGACACTGTGAGAGGGCTGTACAAGCAATGATCACACGCACGGCACAGCGGACACACCAGGAACCGCGGTGTTGGCCGTCGAATGGCGCTAGCTGCGCAGCATTTGTGGACCGCCGCCGTCAGTGTCAGCCAGTTTGCCGTGGCATACGGAGCTCCATCGCAGTCTTTAACACTGGTAGCATGCCGCGACAGCGTGGACGTGAACCGTATGTGCAGTTGACGGACTTTGAGCGAGGGCGTATAGTGGGCATGCGGGAGGCCGGGTGGACGTACCGCCGAATTGCTCAACACGTGGGGCGTGAGGTCTCCACAGTACATCGATGTTGTCGCCAGTGGTTGGCGGAAGGTGCACGTGCCCGTCGACCTGGGACCGGACCGCAGCGACGCACGGATGCACGCCAAGACCGTAGGATCCTACGCAGTGCCGTAGGGGACCGCACCGCCACTTCCCAGCAAATTAGGGACACTGTTGCTCCTGGGGTATCGGCGAGGACCATTCGCAACCGTCTCCATGAAGCTGGGCTACGGTCCCGCACACCGTTAGGCCGTCTTCCGCTCACGCCCCAACATCGTGCAGCCCGCCTCCAGTGGTGTCGCGACAGGCGTGAATGGAGGACGAATGGAGACGTGTCGTCTTCAGCGATGAGAGTCGCTTCTGCCTTGGTGCCAATGATGGTCGTATGCGTGTTTGGCGCCGTGCAGGTGAGCGCCACAATCAGGACTGCATACGACCGAGGCACACAGGGCCAACACCCGGCATCATGGTGTGGGGAGCGATCTCCTACACTGGCCGTACACCACTGGTGATCGTCGAGGGGACACTGAATAGTGCACGGTACATCCAAACCGTCATCGAACCCATCGTTCTACCATTCCTAGACCGGCAAGGGAACTTGCTGTTCCAACAGGACAATGCACGTCCGCATGTATCCCGTGCCACCCAACGTGCTCTAGAAGGTGTAAGTCAACTACCCTGGCCAGCAAGATCTCCGGATCTGTCCCCCATTGAGCATGTTTGGGACTGGATGAAGCGTCGTCTCACGCGGTCTGCACGTCCAGCACGAACGCTGGTCCAACTGAGGCGGCAGGTGGAAATGGCATGGCAAGCCGTTCCACAGGACTACATCCAGCATCTCTACGATCGTCTCCATGGGAGAATAGCAGCCTGCATTGCTGCGAAAGGTGGATATACACTGTACAAGTGCCGACATTGTGCATGCTCTGTTGCCTGTGTCTATGTGCCTGTGGTTCTGTCAGTGTGATCATGTGATGTATCTGATCCCAGGAATGTGTCAATAAAGTTTCCCCTTCCTGGGACAATGAATTCATGGTGTTCTTATTTCAATTTCCAGGAGTGTATTAAGGTGCTTGTGATGAAATATAGGAGCAATTGTAAATAAAAGTATCAGTGTTTGAGCTGCTTCTAAAAAGCTCTTGGACTCTCATAACACTGTAAGCTGGTTAATCATGAAATTACATTTGGGCCATCTGCATAACAAACCCAAGTGTATGGGTTTAGATAAGCAGTTTTGTGAAGGGGCTGCAATTTTTTAAGTAGATCAAAAAATTAAATCCACTGAGGTAGAGCTGATTCTGCACATCAACTCTATTGAGAAATATTAGTTTGAGCACATGTCATGCTGTAATCTTATCACTGTACAATAACCTGGAAAATGAAACAATCATTATTAGAGTGTTAGACACAATTTCATACAAAATAGTTTTAAAAGCTTTACTGAAAATTACTTGTCATTGATAGTTTGGAAACATCCCCAGATGGAACTATATTGTATTCATTTACAAGAGACAGACTTGATCTCTTTGAGGATGCTCACATGTAAATTAGGATTAATGATCATGATATCACTGTAACAGCAATGATCACACAGCTATAAATGGCAACTAAAGCATGGTTTAAATATTCCATAAAATGGACAAAGAAATAGTTATATTCTCTTTAAGAAGAGACCAAATCATTTGACTAATGTAAACAGGTGAGTGAGCATCGAAAAAAAAAAATTACATATAATAGAATAAAATAGTGTTATTGGAGTAAAACAATACATGCTGCCCATAAACTACTCAAACCTATCTGTAAAACCCCAGAGCAGCAGATGATAACCTATGGACCTTTCGGTTAATGTATTAGTGGCATGAAAACAAATGTTCAGACACTTATTTAACAAGACATCTATATCTACAGCTAGACTCTGCATCCCACCATGAGGTGCGTGTCAGAGGGTACATTCAGTTGGACCAGTTATTAGGATTTCTTCCCATTCCATTCACATATCGAACATGGGAAGAATGACTTTTTGAATGCCTCTGTGCATGCTGTAATTATGCTGATCTTATCCTCATGATCCCTATGCGAGTGATACAGAGGTGATTCTAGTATATTCCTAGTCATTTAAAGCTGGTTAAAAGACTTTCTCAGGACAATTTCTCTTCAAGAGTCTTCCTGTTCAGTTCCTTCAATATCTCTGTGAAGCTCTCCCATGGATCAAACAAACCTGTGACCATTCATGCTGCCCTTCTCTTTACATGTTAAATATCCCCTGTTAGTCATATCTGGTACAGGTCCCACACACTTGAGCAATTTCTGGAACTGCTCGCATGAGTGATCTGTAAGCAACCTCCTTTGTAGACTGATTGCACTTGTCCAGTATTCTACCAATAAACCGAAGTCTACCACCTGCTTTACCCATGACTGAAGCTATGTGATCATTCCATTTTTTATTCCTGCATAGTGTTACACCAGGTACTTATATGAGTTGGCTGATTCCAACAATGACTCATTGATATTGTAGTCATGGGATACTATGCATTTTCGTTTTGTGATGTGCACAATTTTATATTTTTGAGCATTTAGAGCAAGTTGACAATCTTTGCACCAGTCTGAAATCCTATCAACATCTGACTGAATATTTATGCACCTTCTTTCAGATAGTTCTTCATTACAGATAACTGCACCATATGCAAAAAGTCTGAGGTTACTATTAATATTGTCTACAAGGTCATTAATATGCAACATGACAAGCAAAGGTTCCAACACATTTCCCTGGGACACACCTGAAGTTACTTCTACATTTGACAACGACTCTCCATGCAAGATCACATGCTATCCTGTCTGCCAAAAAGTCCGCAATCGAGTCACAAATTTCACTCGATACCCCTGGTGATCGTACTTTTACCCATAAGTGTTGGTGTGGTACTGAGTCAAATGCTTGTTGGAAATCAAGAAATACTGCATTTACCGGAATACCTTGATCCAAAGCTTTCTGTACGTCATGTGAGAAAAGTGTGAGTTGGGTTTAACATGAACAGTGTTTTCAGAATCCATGCTGCTCAGCACTGAGGATATCTTTCTATTCAAGATACCTCATTATGTTTAAGCTCATAATATATTCTAAGATTCTAAAACTAATTGATGTCAAGGAAACTGGATGGTAGTTTGGTGGAACACTTCTACTATCCTTCTTGTAGCTAGGTGCGACCTGTCCTTTTTTCCAAGAACTGTGCATGATTTTTTGTTCAAGGGTTTGATGACAGATTATAGTTAGAAGAGGGGATAACTCACTCACCAATTCAGTCTAGAATCTGACAGTGATTTCATCAGGTCCTGAAGCTTTGTTCAATTTTAACAGTTTCTGGTGTTCTCAACACTGCTGACATTAATAATTATTTAAGTCGTCTTTTCAGTGGTGTGAGGATTAAACTGGGGCCATTCTCTTGGGTTTTCCTTTGTAAAGGAACATTTGAAAATAGAGTTAAGCATTTAAGCTTTCACTCTGCTACTCTCAGTTTCAGTTCCTGTCTCATTTGCTAGGGAGTGGACACTAACTTTGGTGCCACTAAGAGCCTTTACATATGACCATAATTTCTTTGGATTTTGTGAAATTTCATTTGACAGTATTCTGCTACGGTAGTCATTGAATGTATCATGCATCGCTCTCTTGATGGCCAAATGCATTTCATTCAGCATCTCTGTATCTATAGCCCTGCACTTTGTTTTACAATTATTATGCAATAATCTGTTTCTTTAGAAGTTTCTTCACAGTGACTGTATACAATGGAGTTGTTAAGATGTACATAGAATTCGCAGATGTACAGATCCATTCTTGATGAGTGATAGCCAATTTCAATGCATGCATTATGACTGTGCATAAAACATTGCTACCCTCTCTCAAACAATTCTATTGTCTGTTGTACAACAAGACAAGCAGCTAGGATCCTACCAACCAGGTCCTGTTTAGTTTCTGCTCAGTTTTCATACACCAGTGATCTCGTATGATCCCACAGGGATAAAATTCACACTAGACTAGTTTCAGACAATTATGTATTAGTTTTTCAATAACAATGTAGAAACATAAGTACAATAGTATACAAACATGTGCTTTGCACATATTGCTAATTCAAGACCATTTGAAATATACATTTTTTAAGATTAGTTTCTTATATCAAAATACTTATTGTAGAGTCATCTATCGTCTGTATAATTTTGATCCTAGAGATTTGGGTCACACTGTGTTTATACAGCTAAATACTGGACATTTGCAGGTTTGTAGTTGACTACTTGTTCTATTCAAGACTTTTTGATATGCTGTTTACAAGACATTTTAGTTCCATGAATAGATTGTCAAAGCATTTTATAGCTATATGTTTCACATCTTTCAGTTACAAAGCTATATTTACTATTGGAGAATGCAAATCATATCTGCTTCCAGTGTTATATTTGCAAATGTTTCATAGTTCTCTCAAACTCCAACCGTTGGTTAATAAAAAATTTCATCAATGAAATAATGGGTAAATTTTGAACTGCTTAAACAAATGCTCTCAAAATTTAAGTGAGTGATCCCTACACAAGATTATAAATACTTTCTTTTGCACAATGAATAGTTTTTATGTAAATGAGGAGGGAAAAGGAAAAAGGAAAGCACCACCATTCTGGCCACTGATGGGCCAACTGACCCCAACTGACCACTGTGTCATCCTCAGCCAATGCTGTCACTGAGGTACAGGTTGGAGGGGCATGAGGTCATCAGACTGCTCTCACAGCAATTATCGGGTAAGCAGAGCTGATGTTGCTATTGCTTCTTCAAGTAGATCCTCAAATGGCACAACGAGACTGGGTGGATGCTGTTCCAATCCTCACACCAAGGAAAAATCTCTGGCATACCATAAATCGAACCTGGGTTCCTCACATGGTTGTCAGCTGCACTAGCCACTCAGCTATGGACGCAGACATGAAAGAGTGGAGTTGCTGCAGAACATTAGTCCATGGGTTGAAACCTTGGTAATTATTTTCATGTCACAAGTAAATGAACCTAAACTTAATAGGGTGTCTAATGTATGGTTTTCCCTATTTCAGTTTTCATCAGTATGTACAACCAAGAACTTAAAACTTTCTGTCATGGTTGAGGCAGGATATTTTTATCAATAGAGCAGAAAATGATTTTTCTAAGTTTAAAAATAACCTATTTGTGCAAAATAAGTCAATAGTGTTCACAAATACATCATTTTCTCTTTTTTCTGTTGGTATTTCTTTACTCAGCAACGGCCTTGCCCCGCAGTGCATACACTGGTTCCCGTCAGATCACCGAAGTTAAGCACTGTCAGGTGTGGCCGGCACTTTGATGGGTGACCATCCAGGCCACCATGCACTGTTGCCATTTTTCGGGGTGCACTCAGCCTTGTGACGCCAATTGAGGAGCTACTCGGCTGAATAGTAGCGGCTCTGGTAAAAAAAAAACCATCATAACAACCGGGAGACCGGTGTGCTGACCACATCCCCCTCCTATCCACATCCTCATCTGAGGATGACATGGCGGTCGGATGGTCCCGATGGGCCACTTTTGGCCTGAAGATGGAGTGCTATTTCTATACCCAGCTCAGCAATAATACTTGTATTGTAGGATACATGCTGCTTGGAGTAAAAGATTTCCTTCTCAGAAACAATTTTATTACTTTTAAAAATAAAATGGTAGACCATTAAAAAAGAATGAGAACAGTACTTGACCCTATGAATGAACGCTATAGCACACATATTGTATGAAGTTGTCTAGAAAATAACCTCTGTTCAGCTATAAAAAAATCCTGCTGCTGTCAAAAGCAAATTTACCTGAAAAATCTTAAAATTACAACTGTTTATTACTAGCATTTTTCTACATAATCACCATTTAGATTTAAGCATTCATCATATTTCTTAATGAGTTTACAAATTCCCTCTGCATAATTATGCTGCCTGAGACTGAGACCATCCTGTTACAATATCTTGAAGGTCTTTGTTAGAGTCAAAATTTATATACAGAAATGGAACTCACTTGGAGTAAAACCTGGGCAGTAGGTTGAATTTTCATGAAGTCCCATTTGAACTTGTGTTTACCAAGCACAGTGTCACTGATTAAAGATGGATAACTACTTCTTTCATCATCTTTCCACTCTTAAACGAGTGATACCATTAATGCACAGTACTTTCACGTATCATATTTGATCAATATGTAACACAAATTTTCCAATGGATGTCAATGGCTTTGAGACTTTCTGACATTAAAAAAATGTATTAGAGGATGGATTTCATATTTGGCAGGCTTTTGAATTGAAACGCTCATTTTGAATGACTACCGTAGGTGAACAAAAAGCAAAGTTGCTTTGTTGCCATCACTGTTCTAAGTACACTGACTTATGGCATGAGACAATATAGTGACTCTTCTGTTCCCCCCCAATACTTCCCATGATACATGAAAATAGAGGTTACTTTATTCTCATAATTTCTCCTCATGATGAATAGCAGAAAAAGAACAAGGAGGGGGTATAGTGCAACTTTCTGTGTCATGTTTATTAATTATTAACTAAAACAGGCATGTGCTGAACTATATATTCCTATATGTTCCATAAAAAGATAACTTCCATAATTCTACATTAACAAAATGGAAGAAGTAAACAAAAATATGGAAAGGCAGCTATCCACCTTTAGCTGACTGATGTGTTATGCAGTGACACACATTACTAGCTTTCCAGATACATATCTTTTTATAGTTTAAGTAAGCACACATAGACACCATAATGCACTCAGCCACAACTGTGGCGACAATGACTGTTTATGAATGGTGGCACTGGCTGACAGGAATGATACAAGGAGCAAGTATAGCAGCTGAGTAAGATGCAAGGAGCAGTGAGGGTGTGAACTGTTAATAAAATGCAGAAGAGGTGGAGACAGGTGGCTCTTAGCATCAGTAATAAAATGATGAATGAAGAAAGTGGCAGTACCAAAATATAAGGAGAGGGGTGCATTTTCTTGCTTTGAGATGAGGGACATTATATTCAAAATCCTAATCTGTTATCCCATCATAGTCTTCCATATTGAGAATAATAATGTGGGATGATGTGGAGTTGAACAAGTATGTAGGTTTAATCATACATAAAGAATATAGTTGCCTTTCATTCGTTAGTATGATACTGCAAACTACATTCCACCTATCAAAGAGATTGCCCGTAACTCAACTCAACAAGTTATGTTGTAGTACTGCTTGAGTGTGTACCATCCATATTAGTTTTGATTAATAGAAGACATTGAGTGTATAGTATACAAAGAAAGGCAGCAAGTGTCACAGTTTCTCATTCTTAAAACTTCTGAAAGAGTGTTGCTAAAACGCAAAAATACCTTAACTGGATAACAGACTGATAAAAATGCGAAATATCTTGACACAAATCTACTTTAAAATATTTTTTAGAAATCTTTTAGGTCTCTGTATGCCTATTCTGTAGCAACCATATGAAGATAAAATCAGACTGACAACAAGTCAGACAGAGGCATGTAATCCCTCATACTTTACAAACTACATCTGGAAATTGATCAGGAAGAAAATTTATGACATTTAACAATAAAAAGTAGCCTATGTCACAAAGTTTACAATGATTTGCAAACTATAGATGTTGACTTGAGAAAAAAGTGGAAAGTAGAACTTGTAACAATGATAGAATTACAATTGTCTAGTTATTGTGTTAGTTTTCAATATATTTGTGATATTATTTTTTCCTGGTGTCTGATGATTTTGGACTTACTAGAGTATTACACTGGATGACATCATCTAGGTAGTGCAATATTTTTGCAAATTGACATGTTGCCATCCTCTGGCCCTACTGATGATTCTTATCTTCTGCTGGATGCTGTCTATATATCTCTTTCTTTATGTTGACATAGACATTTAAGTGTCATCTTTCATTATCTATCACCACATCTTTGTAATACATAGAGACACTGGGTATGTGGTCAGTTAGTGCTTAAGAGTGACACATGAATTTAAATTATGACTTATTCACACTTACATTCAGTTCACTTTGAGCTATTTACTTGTGAGAATTTAGTAGTTCATATCCATTTTGTTACTTCTTCTATGTGTTTTATGCATTATACAAAGTTTTTGAAGAGTTAAAATTTTATACTGATTTTTATAGATACATTTGCACCTATCAGTGGGCACCCCATTGTAATCTGATGAATTTGTTGTACAAATATTTAATGCCTCCTTGATGACAGCAAGTAATTGTTTACCTCCCACCCTCCCTCTCTCTCTCTCTCTCTCCCTCTCTCTCTCTCTCTCTCTCTCTCTCTCTCTCTCTTTCACTCTCATCCTCACCCCCTCCTTGTTCTTTTTCCTGCTATTTTTTTTATGCCTCTCTTTTTTCCCCTTTATGTACTTTCCCTCTGTGTATATCACTTCATTTATTTCAGCAACATTCTTCAGAAGATAATTCTGTAAAAGATTTGAAGTGAAAGAATGTGAAGTTAGTCAGCACTATGTCATTAAGGCAGCACAATGAGATGCACTTCTTGGTTCAAAATATACTGGACTGTACCTTTTTATTAATTTGCATATGTTGCCTCAGTGTATGTAGTTATCTAGTTTAAATGCAAGATATGTTATACTTAATGTTTCATTTTGTTTGAGACTATTATTTTCTGTTTGTTTGAAATTGCATAATATATGGGCCTTTGATTAGTATGCTTATGTCATAAGCAAATATTACAGTTTTTGAAGAGTCCTTTCAAGTAACTGGAAGGTCAGTTATGTATGTTAGAAGCAAGAGGAAACCCAATGAAAATACTGTTGGGCTCCACACTTCATATACCTTCAGTTTTATTTCTGTGATTCGGTTCATTAATATGAATCTCTGCTTTCTGTTACGACAATAAGACTCCACACATACTAAAAAGATGGCATTAACATTACGTTAATACTTGTTCCATAGATCATGAATAGGACAGCAATTAATTTGTTTTTAAATGCTGGTTGACTGTCTGCCAGACTTTTGATGCTATGCGGCAAATGACCAAAGATTTTGGTCACAACATAGTTTACTCCTTTCTGTGACAAAGTCAGATTTAACCCAGAATAGTTATGATCACCCTTTTTTTCTAGTTTTGTAGCTACACACTTTGCTGAATGGGGGTTGGTTATTAATAAAAAATTTCATAAGTGAATGTATGTAATACGAAAGTACTATGAATATCCTGAGTTCCTTACACAAATGCCTGCAAGGTGATCTTGGGTGGGCTCCATTCTGATTATTCTTTGTGCAATGAATGTTCTTTCTCTTAATGATGAATTACCCCAAAAAAAGGATGCCATATGAAAGCAGTGAATGAAAATAGGCATACAGGCTAATTTACTGATATGTTTATCACCAGAATTTGCAATAATCCTAATACCACAAGTAGGTGATCCTAAGATGGCCGCCGAGTAAGTGACGCCAGAAACCATTTCCAGAAAGTTAAGTGATTTAGACAGGAATATAATTTAGTTTAATGCCGACAACAAATTAAATACGTGCATTAGTGTATCGTTTAGTCTTGCCATTAAAGGTTTGACTTTTCTTTGCGTATTTTTTCAGAAAACACGAAAAGATCGTAACTTCGCGAAGTCGCGCTTAGGCTTAAATTTTGTAAACGTGTTTGTTTATTGTTTCACGGTAATTTAACTAGTTTCTCGGTAACAAATAAGTAAACTACCGTAAATAGCGTATTACTTCATTGTTTTAATACAGATTTCAGAAAAACAGAGTAACTTTATATCAGAAACTTGCCTATATACATTTGTTTATAGGCCTAATTCTCGTAACGTTTTTGGAGAATCAAAGTTAAAGTACCTCGTTTAATTGTCCTTTTTTTTCATTCAATCGAGTGAAATATATAATAAATAGCGTATACCTTCATTGTTTTAATACAGATTTCAGAAAAACAGCGGAATTTTAAATCAGAAACTTGCTTATATACATTTGTGAATAGGCTTAATTCTTGTAACGTCTTTTTTGATTTTCGGTAATTTAATTGATTTATTCTAGCCAAAGTATTATTTTTGCCATGAGTGAGAAGTGCCTGACTTGCCGTAGAATTGTTAGTTCCGGGGTTTGGTGTGATGGATGTAGTAGTTTTTTTCACTGGGGGGATTGTAGTGGCGTGGGTGTTGGGAAAGTGGATCAGGCTCATCAGTGGTTATGTAGGATTTGCAGCAGAGATAGGAAGATAGTGGAACAGGAGGGGAAAATTGCTGCCCTTCAGGCTGAGCTAGATCAGGCTAGGGAAGATCTGGACAGGTTAAGGAGGGAGAAGGGCAAAGAGAGGTGGGAAGTGGCAACAGGTAGCAGAAGGAACAGGCCTAGAACTAAGTCTGACAGTTTTGTGGTGAATGTCAAAAATAAGTTTGACCTGTTGCTTCAGTTAGAAACTGATGAGCCTCAAGCAGAGGTAGGTGTAGACAGGACACAACAAACTTTCAATAGGAAATTGAAAAAGAATGTAGGAAAGTCATCGAAAAGGAAGAAAGTTTTGTTGTTAGGCAGTTCTCATGCCAGAGGTGTAGGCCAACTTCTGCAGGAGGAATTAGGACCAGAATACCAGGTCACAAATTTTTGCAAACCAAGTGCTAGTCTGGATCAGGTGACAGAGGATTTAGGTTCACTCTGTAAAGGATTTACCAGGGAAGACACCGTGGTTATTGTGGGAGGGCCAGGGAACAGCATCGACAGAGATCCTGGGTACAGTATAGTGTGTGACCTGGTAAAGATTGCGTCGGCATCGAGACACAGCAATGTTGAATTTGTATCTGTCCTGAGACGCCATGACCGGCCTCATTTGAACTCTTCTGTTGGGAGAGTTAATTTGGAGTTGGAACAGCTGCTTGGGTCGGGTGCAGGGGCTCATATTGGTGTGGTTCCTGTTGATTATCTCAGTAGGTGGGACTATACCAGGCACGGCCTACATCTCAACAGGAAAGGGAAGGGGAAACTGGCTGGGGTAATAGCAGGAAATTTAAGGGGGGGAGGCACTACCATGAATGGTAAAATACCAGTGGTTACAGGTGTTGGAGCAGCACCTTTTTTAGGATAGGTAAGCCAGAAAGATGTCAAGTTCTACGAGAGGTCAGGATTGAAACAAATCTTCACTTTAGGAAAGAAATTAAACAGCACAATTCTAGCACATTGGATCACCAATCACAGCTATCAATTATAAATTTTCACCAATCACCAGAAATTTTATCTCCACCAAGTTGTATCTCAGTCCTAGGTAATTGCATTGATGAATTAAAGTCACCCAACCCAGTTGACATAATCTGCCTCTCTGAACACCGTGTGACCACTGGTATAGGAACTAGGCCTAAGCACAATGAGAAACTCAGACAGGAGAGTACTGCAAATGTTAGAATAAGGAAAGGTTCTCATAAAAGTATAATTAAAAATAATGTAAGTATATTTCATCAAAATATTGGGAGTTTAAAGAATAAAGTAGATGAGCTTCTGGTTTGTTTAGAAGATTTAGAAGCTGAGAATGAAATAGATATACTATGCCTGTCTGAGCATCACATTGTTACTGATATGGATAAGGTAAATGTAAGTGGATATAAGCTCTCTGCACATGTAATGAGAGAAAATATGGAGAAAGGAGGAGTTGCCATATATGTCAAAAGTTATCATTGTGCAAAAAGTATAGAAACAAAAAAGTTTTGTGTAGAGAAACATATAGAAGCATGTGCCTGTGAGCTTAAATTAAATAAAGGCACATTTATAATTGTAACTGTATATAGGTCCCCATCAGGAAATTTTCATCTATTTCTGAAAAATTTGGACTCCTTGTTGTGCTATCTGTCAGACAGGGGGAAGCAAATTATTATTTGTGGGGACTTCAATGTAGATTCTCTGAAAGAGGGTAATAGGAAAAATGACCTTGAAGTATTACTCGGTTCTTTCAATTTGACGCCCGTTATTGATTTTCCTACTCGGGTGGTAAAGGATAGCAGCTCACTGATAGATAACTTCTTTATAGACCAAGATAAGTTTAACCAGATAAATGCTCAGCCTGTTGAGAATGGTCTTTCTGATCATGGTGCACAGCTAGTTACAATATATGACATAGCTCCATTCAGCAATACTAAACAGTCCTCCAAAGTAGTACGTCCAGTCAACGATTTAACAATTGCAAATTTCAGGGAAAGCCTACAGCAGTTAGACTGGGATGAGATGTACCGTGAACCTGATGCCAATTTAAAATATAATTTATTTCATGACATTTTTGTAAATGCATTTGAAAACTGCTTCTCCAAGAAAATAGTTAAATATACTCGTAAGAAACCTTGTAACAAACCATGGCTTACTAAGGGTATAAAAATATCTTGTAACCGGAAAAGGGAAATGTATCTGACAGCAAGAAAGAGTAGTGACCCAGAAACTATCAAAAATTATAAAAACTACTGTGTTATATTAAGAAAAGTTATTAAAAAATTCAGGAGTATGTGTATCATGTCTGAAATCAGCAACTCTGATAATAAAATTAAAACAAGTTGGAATATTATTAAAAGAGAAACAGGTCAACCAAGAGCAGAGGAAGACAGTATTACCATCAAATTGAATGAAAACTTTACGAACAAAAAGTCAGTAGTTGAAAATATTTTTAATAATCATTTTCTAAATGTTGTGGATATAGTAGGATCCAGGTGTTCATTAGAAGATGCTAGGCTGTTAATGGAAGAGGCCATACCTATGCAATTTGATACAATTGAAATCTCACCCACTTCTCCCTCTGAAATTAGGAAAATAATAAACTTGCTTAAAAGCAAAAACTCACATGGAATTGATGGCATTTCCAGCAAAATACTAAAAGCTTGTTCTCAACAGATAAGTAAGATTCTCAGCCACCTGTGTAATAGCTCTCTGGAACAGGGCATTTTCCCTGATAGACTGAAATATGCTATTGTTATACCTTTGCATAAAAAGGGGGATAGATCTGATGTCAACAATTACCGTCCAATCTCCCTTCTAACAGCTTTATCCAAAATTTTTGAGAAAGTAATGTATTCAAGAGTAGCTTCACATATCTGTAAAAATGAAGTACTAACAAAATGTCAGTTTGGTTTCCAGAAAGGTTTTTCAACAGAAAATGCCATATATGCTTTCACCAGTCAAATTTTGAATGATCTGAATAACCGAACACCACCCATTGGGATTTTTTGTGATCTCTCAAAGGCTTTTGATTGTGTAAATCATGAAATTCTGCTAGGCAAGCTCCAGTATTGTGGCATGAGTGGGACAGTGCACAAATGGTTTAATTCGTACCTAACTGGAAGAGTGCAGAAAGTAGAAATAAGTAGTTCTCGTAACATGCAAAGATCAGCACATTCCTCAAACTGGGGAACTATCAAGAATGGGGTTCCACAAGGGTCAGTCTTGGGTCCTTTGTTGTTCTTATTATATATTAATGACTTGCCATTCTATATTCATGAAGAGCAAAGTTAGTTCTCTTTGCTGATGATACAAGTATAGTAATCACACCTGACAAACAAGAATTAACTGATGAAATTGTCAATACTGTCTTTCAGAAAATTACTAAGTGGTTCCTTGTAAACGGACTCTCACTGAATTTTGATAAGACACAGTACATACAGTTCCGTACAGTGAATGGTATGACGCCATTAATAAATATAGACCTTAATCAGAAGCATATAGCTAAGGTAGAATATTGCAAATTTTTAGGTGTGTCCATTGATGAGAGATTAAATTGGAAGAAACACGTTGATGATCTGCTGAAACGTTTGAGTTCAGCTACTTATGCAATAAGGGTCATTGCAAATTTTGGTGATAAACATCTTAGTAAATTAGCTTACTACGCCTATTTTCACTCATTGCTTTCATATGGCATCATATTTTGGGGTATTTCATCACTGAGGAATAAAGTATTTATTGCACAAAAGCGTGTAATCAGAATAATAGCTGGAGTCCACCCAAGATCATCCTGCAGACATTTATTTAAGGATCTAGGGATATTCACAGTAGCTTCTCAGTATATATACTCTCTTATGAAATTTGTTATTAACAACCAAACCCAATTCAAAAGTAATAGCAGTGTGCATAACTACAATACTAGGAGAAAGGATGATCTTCACTATTCAAGATTAAATCTAACTTTGGCACAGAAAGGGGTGAATTATACTGGCACTAAAGTCTTTGGTCACTTACCAAATAGTATCAAAAGTCTGACAGATAACCAACAAGTATTTAAGAAGAAATTAAAAGAATTTCTGAATGACAACTCCTTCTACTCCATAGAGGAATTTTTAGATATAAATTAAGAAAAAAAAAATATTAAAAAAAATATAAAAAAATAAAAATAAAAAATAAAGAAAAACAAAAAAACACAATAAAATAAAGTTGTTATATTAACTTAAGTATGTTGTTAAATTAACCTAATTATGTCATGTATTGGAAAATTCGACTCGTTCCACATCATTACGAAATATTGTATTCATGATCCATGGAAGTAGTATTAATCTAATCTAATCTAATCTAACCATTTTAGCAGATCATCAATGTGTTTCTTCCAATTCAATTTCTCATCAATGCGCACACTCATAAATTTTGAATATTCTGCCCTAGCAACAGACTTCTGTTCAAAGTCTACATTTACCAATGGTGTATTGCCATTTACTGTAGAGAACTGTATATATTGTGTTTTCTAAAAATTTAGTGAGAGTCTATTTGCAGAGAACCACCTAATAATTTTTTGAAAGGCTTTATTTACAATTTCCTGAACTAATTCTTATTGTTGGGTGTGATTACTATACTTGTACCATCAGCAAAAAGAACTAGCTTTACATCTTCATGAATACAGACTGGCAAGTCATTAATACATTTTAAGAACAATAAGGCACCCAATACTGGACCCTGTGGGATGCCATTCTTGATACCTCTCCAGTTAGAGGCCTCAGTTGATTTCTGCAGACTATCCATACTGTTAATTTCAAGCTTCTGCATTATTCTAATTAAATATGAATTAAAGCATTTGTGCGATGTCCAACTCATACTACAATACTTAAGCTTATCTAGAATTCACACAGTCAAAATCATTTGAGAGATCACAAAATATCCCAATGGGTGATGTTCAGTTAGTCAGAAGATTTAGTATTTGATTAGTGAAAGCATATATAGCATTATCTGTCGAAAAGCCTTTCTGAAAACCAAACTGACATTTTGTTAGTACTTCATTTTTACAATTATGTGAGGCTACTATTGAATATATTTTTTTTTCAAGAATTTTGATTAATGGTGTCAGAAGTGAGATTGGGCAGTAGTTGTGTCAGACCTGTTGTTGTTGTGATCTTCAGTCCTGAGACTGGTTTGATGCAGCTCTCCATGCTACTCTATCCTGTGCAAGCTTCTTAATCTCGCAGTACCTACTGCAACCTACATCCTTCTGAATCTCCATAGTGTATTCATATCTTGGTCTCCCTCTACGATTTTTACCCTCCACACTGCCCTCCAGTACTAAATTGGTGATCCCTTGATGCCTCAGAACATGTCCTACCAACCGATCCCTTCTTCTAGTCAAGTTGTGCCACAAAATCCTCTTCTCCCAAATTCTATTCAATACCTCCTCATTAGTTATGTGAGCTACCCATCTAATCTTCAGCATTCTTCTGTAACACCACACTTCGAAAGCTTCTATTCTCTTCTTGTCCAAACTATTTATCATCCATGTTTCACTTCCATACATGGCTACACTCTATACAAATATTTTCAGAAACGACTTCCTGACATTTAAATCTATACTGGATGTTAACAAATTTCTCTTCTTCAGAAACGCTTTCCTTGCCATTGCCAGTCTACGTTTTATATCCTCTCTACTTTGACCATCATAAGGTATTTTGCTCCCCAAATAGAAAAACTCCTTTACTACTTTAAGTGTCTCATTTCCTAATCTAATTCCCTCAGCATCACCCAACTTAAGTCGACTACATTCCATTATCCTCATTTTGCTTTTGTTGATGTTCATCTTATACCCAGCCGGCCGCGGTGGTCTAGCGGTTCTAGGCGCTCAGTCAGGAACCGCGCGACTGCTACGGTCGCAGGTTCGAATCCTGCCTCGGGCATGGATGTGTGTGATGTCCTTAGGTTAGTTAGGTTTAAGTAGTTCTAAGTTCTAGGGGACTTATGACCACAGATGTTGAGTCCCATAGTGCTCAGAGCCATCTTATACCGTCCTTTCAAGACACTGTCCATTCCGTTCAGCTGCTCTTCCAAGTCCTTTGCTGTCTCTGACAGAATCACAATGTCATCGGCGACCCTCAAAGTTTTTATTTCTTCTCCATGGATTTTAATACCTACTCTGAATTTTTCTTTTGTTTCCTTTACTGCTTGCTCAATATACAGATCGAATAACATCGGGGAGAGGCTACAACCCTGCCTCATTCCCTTTCCAACCACTGCTTCCCTTTCATGTCTCTCGACTCTTATAACTGCCATCTGGTTTCTGTACAAATTGTAAATAGCCTTTCGCTCCCTGTATTTTACCCCTGCCACCTTTAGAATTTGAAAGAGACTATTCCAGTCAGCATTGTCAAAAGCTTTCTCTAAGTCTACAAATGCTAGAAACATAGGTTTGCCTTTCCTTAATCTTTCTTCTAAGATAAGTTGTATGGTCAGTATTGTCTCATGTGTTCCAATATTTATACAGAATCCAAACTGACCTTCCCCGAGGTTGGCTTCTACCAGTTTTTCCATTCGTCTGTAAAGAATTCACATTAGTATTTTGCAGCTGTGACTTATTAAACTGATAGTTCAGTAATTTTCAAATCTGTCAACACCCAGCTTTCTTTGGGATTGGAATTATTATATTCTTCTTGAAGTCTGAGGGTATTTCACCTGTCTCATACATCTTGCTCACCAGATGGTAGAGTTTTGTCAGGACTGGCTCTCCCAAGGCTGTCAGTAGTTCAAATGGAATGTTGTCTACTCCCGGGGCCTTGTTTCGACTTAGGTCTTTCAGTGCTCTGTCAAACTCTTCACGCAGTATCATATCTCCCATTTCATCTTCATCTACCTCCTCTTCCATTTCCATAATATTGTCCTCAAGTACTTTGCCCTTGTATAGGCCCTCTATATACTCCTTCCACCTTTCTACCTTCCCTTCTTTGCTTAGAACTGGTTTTCCATCTGAGCTCTTGATTTTCATACAAGTGGTTCTCTTTTCTCCAAAGGTCTCTTTAATTTTCCTGTAGGCAGTATCTATCTTACCCCTAGTGAGATAAGCCTCTACATCCTTACATTTGTCCTCTAGCCATCCCTGCTTAGGCATTTTGCACTTCTTGTCGATCTCATTTTTGAGACGTTTGTATTCCTTTTTGCCTGCTTCATTTACTGCATTTTTATATTTTCTCCATTCATCAATTACATTCAATATTTCTACTAGCCCTTGTCTTTTTACCTACTTGATCCTCTGCTGCCTTCACTACTTAATCCCGCAAAGCTACCCATTCTTCTACTACTGTATTTCTTTCCCATATTCCTGTCAATTGTTCCCTTATGCTCTCCCTGAAACTCTCTACAACTTCTGGTTTACACAGTTTATCCAGGTCCCATTTCCTTAAATTCTCACCTTTTTGCAGTTTCTTCAGTTTTAATCTACAGTTCATAACCAATAGACTGTGGTCAGAGTCCACATCTGCCATTGGAAATGTCTTACAATTGAAAACCTGGTTCCTAAATCTCTGTCTTACCATTATATAATCTATCTGATACCTTATAGTATCTCCAGGCTTCTTCCATGTATACAGCCTTCTTTCACGATTCTTGAACCAAGTGTTAGCTCTGATTATGTTGTGCTCTGTGCAAAATTCTACCAGGCGGCTTCCTCTTGCATTTCTTACCCCCAATTCATATTCACCTACTATGTTTCCTTCTCTTCCTTTTCCTGCTGTCAAACTCCAGTCACCCATGACTATTAAATTTTCGTCTTCCTTCCCCACCTGAATAATTTCTTTTATTTCATCATACATTTCTTCAATTTCTTCGTCATCTGCAGAGCTAGTTGGCATATAAACTTGTACTACTGTAGTAGACGTGGGCTTCGTGTCTATCTTGGCCACAATAATGTGCTCACAATGCTGTTTGTAGTAGCTTACCCACATTCCTATTTTCCTATTCATTATTAAACCTACTCCTACATTATCCCTATTTGATTTTGTATTTATAAACCTGTATTCACCTGACCAAAAGTCTTGTTCCTCCTGCCACCGAACTTCACTAATTCCCACTATATCTAACTTTAACCTATCCATTTCCCTTTTTAAATTTTCTAAACTACCTGCTCAGTTAAGGGATCTGACATTCCACACTCTGATCCATAGAACGCCAGTTTTCTTTCTCCTGATAAGCGTCAGACCTATCTTCTTCTTTATGCAATGATTTAACAGTAGCATATTTCAGTGTGTCCAGAAAAATGCCCTGTTTCAGTGAGCTACTACATATGTGGCTGAGAATCCTACTTATCTGTTGAGAACAAACTTTTAGTAATCTGTTGGAAACGGCATCTGTTCCATGCGATCTTTTACTTTTGAGCAAATTTGTTATTTTACTAATTTCAGTAGGAGAGATGGGTTGAGTTTCAGTTTTATCAAATTTCATAGGTATTGCCTCTTCCATATACAGTATTGCATTTTCTAATGACCAGCTGGATCCTGTTTTTTCTACAACACCTGAGAAATCATTATTAAAAATATTTTCTACTTCTGACTTTTTGTTAACAAACTTTTCATTCAGTTTGACAGAAATACAGTATTCCCGTGATTTTGATTGCCCTGTTTCCCTTTTAACAATATTCCAAATTGTTTTAATTTTATTGTCAGAGTTGCTGTTCTCAAACATAATGTCCATACTTCTGAACTTTTTAATAGCTTATCTTAGTACAGTGCAGCAGTTTTTATAATATTTAACTGTTTCTGGATCATAACTCCTTCTAGCTATAAGACACATTTCACTTTTCTGTTTACAAGATATTTTTATTCTTTTAGTTAGCATGGCTTTTTAGATGGTTCCTTAAAATCATGTTTCACTGTTTTCTTAGGATAACAGTTTCAGAGGTATTATGAAATAGGTTAAATTTTAAATTAGCATCAGTTTTCTTACACACCTCATACCAGTCCAGTAGAACTGTTACAAGCTTTCCCTAATATTTCCAATTATTATTATAATATAACACACTATTTTGGAGGATTGTTTTGTATTATTGTATGGAGCTATGTCATATACTGTAACTAGCTGTGCAACACGATCAGACAGACCATCCTAAGAGGAAAGGTTTTTACTTGATTAAATTTATCTTGGTCTATAAATACATTATTTATCAGTGTGCTGCTTTCCTGTATTACCCAAGTAGCAAAGCAATAACTGACGTTAGACGGAAAGGACCAAGTAATACTTCAGAGTCAAGCTTTCTGTCAGACTCTTTCAGAAAATCTACGCTGAAATCCACACAAACAATAATTTGTTTCACTCTGTGTGACAAACAGTGCAGCAAAGAATCCAAGTTTTTCAAATGTAGCTGAAAATTTCCCAATGCAGACTGTACACAGCTACAATTATAAAAGTACTATTATTTAGTTTAAGCTCACATGCACATACTTCTGTATGTTGCTCTACCAAAAACTTTTTCATTTCTAAATTTTTGACACTGATAAATTTTGCCATATATGGCAACTCCTCCTCTCTCCATGGTGTCTCTAATGATACCCACCTACCATATCTGTGATTATATGATGTTCAGACAGGCATAGTACATCTATTCCACAAACAAGAAGCTCATCTACTTTGTTTTTTCATCCCCTGATAGTCTGATGCAATATACAACTAACATTATTTTTCACTGTGCTTTTGTAAGAAACTTGTGATATATTAAAATTATTTTTCACAGTAGTATTATGAGAATCTTGTGATATTTCAACATCTCTACTGCCTGAATGTCACAAATGCAGTGACGCCTTGCTGCAGTGGTAATGCCGGTTCCCGTCGGATCACCAAAGTTAAGCACTGTCAGGCTGGGCTAGCACTTGGATGGGTAACCATTTGGTCTGCAGAGCGCTGTTGGCAAGTGGGGTGCACTCAGCCCTTGTGAGGCAAACTGAGGAGCTGCTTGATTGAGAAGTAGCAGCTCTGGTCTTGGAAACAGACATATGGCCGGGAGAGCAGTGTGCTGACCACATGCCCCTCCATATCTGTATGCGGTAATGCCTGTGGGCTGAGGATGACACAGTGGCTGGTCAGTACCATTGGGCCTTCATAGCCCGTTCAGGCGGAGTTTTTTTTTCTTTAACTACCTGGCTGTCTGAGCTTCTCATTACGCTTAATTACATTCAATGTTGAATCGTTGGACACTGATCTTAGCCTAAAAAATTATTAGTTTTTAGTTTACCTTGTAGAATTTTATTGCACACACAGTAAAAGTTCTTAGCAAGGAATATCATTGTTGTGTTATCCTTCCTTCTGCTCCTCACTTATTTAACACCAAAAATAATCAATTATTGACGATATAATGTAAATGGATAGCACTCACCAAGCGGTGGCAGGAGAACACTCACACAAAAGGGTTTAACTTTTACAAACTTTCAGAGCCAGTGGCTCCTTCTTCTGGCAGAAGAGTTAAAGAGGAAGGAAGAGGGGTGAAGCAAAAGTACTGGCCAGATTTAGAGAAAAGGATGCTGTTCAGAACAGTCACCCAGAGCCAAGGGTTATGGGAGACTTATTTGACACGATGAGAAGGAAAGTCTTTCCCTCTCACCCTGTCTGGTAAGTCTCCCCCAACCTGAGGTTCTGGGTGACTTTTGTGCACAGTACCCTTTTCTCTTAATCTCTCCAGTCCTTTTCCTTCACCCCTCTTCCTTCCCCTTCAACTCTTCTGCCAGAGGAAGGAGCCACTGGCTCCAAAAACTTGTGTTGAACCCTTTTGTGTAAGTCTACCCCTGCTGTTGCTTGGTGAGCAGATTTTTTATCTCTTCATTTACACTGTAATGTCGCTTATTTGTTTGTATGATTGCATCCGCACTCCCTCACCCTGATGGATTCATCCCTGCTCTCACATTTATAGCCTCTTCCAGCATTCCTTATCCCTCTTTGTGTTGCACTTTGTCTGTTTCAGATCTACCTTATGTGAGACCACTACTTACCCTAACCTTACTGCAGCTGTTCTGGAGATACAGTAGAATAAGGAAATTGATTTAAGCAGTTTTTGTGTGGATTTTGATCTTGAATTAGCTGCACTGTTATTAACAAATATTGATTTAGTTGTTGTTGCTGTGTACCATTCACCAGATTGTAACTTTGAGAACTTTATTGGACATATGGAGAACTGTTTGTGTTACCTAATATGCCTAAAGTCAAAAATTGCACTGTGTGGAGATTTTAACATACACATAGGTGATGGAGATGCCAGAGAGGGGGTCTTTATGAGATTAATTACCAGTTATGGGTTGTTTATTGCAAATAATCTCCTAACAAGGGGTGGTGCATGCCTGGACACCATAATCACCAACCACAACATCTGGAATTATAAACTCAGTGTAGTTGAACCTATGATAGCAGATCACTGTGCGCTAGTAATGGAAACCAGTATGAGCAGCAGACTGCAGATAAGCACATGGCATTCAAACTACACATTCAAAAGAAGATTTGTTAAAGAAGAAAGACTAAATGATCTCAAAGCAGCTCTGTCTTGTGTAAACTGGCAGCAGAAAATTGCAGAGTTAGTAGGCAGTGATTCTTTCTTCTGTCTGTTCCAAACCTTAAAAGCAATATTTGATGACATGGTTCTGGTAAGACCAGTGAAGAATCCTGTGGACAAATCACAGGCAGGCAGAAAGTTATCAATGTGAAACAATGGTACACACCTGGGCTCAATAAATTGAAGTGTATTGTAACAATGTGCAAGGACCAAATGAAATCAGCTTTAGACATTCCAGCTAAAGAATTACATCACCATAACTACCTAAAAGCCAAAAAAGCTTATAGGAAGGCAGTAGAGGAAGCAAAAAAGAAATATAATGATACATACATTAAAGAGGCCCAAAATCCTTGTAAAGCTGCCTGGAATCTTGTAAATGAGAACAGAAAGAAGACTACCTCCTGCTTAAATTCATGTAGCCCTGATGACTTCAATGAATATTTTGTCAGAATAGTGGAAAAGACAGTGAGTGAAATTCCACACTCTGACCTAGATCTGACTGCAAACATAAGAAATGCAGACAGTTGCAGTATTCAAAACTGGAAGGAAGTACACCCTGAAGACATGATAAAAATTGCGAACTCCTACAAACACTCAGAAAGTGTAGACATCTATGGCATGTCCTGCACACTGCTAAAGAAAATTATTGCAGAATTAGCTCAGCCACTAGCCATAGCAATAAACATATGTCTGTCTTCTGGTGTCTTCCCAGACTTCCTTAAACTGGCACACACAGTACCAATATATAAGAAGGGGGATCCATGCGAGGTGTCCAGCTTCAGACCAATCTCAGTGGTACCAGTACTGGCCAAAGTTACTGAGTCTGTGATGCACTGCCAGGTACTGAATTACTTTGAGGAAAACAACTTATTCCAAAACACACAGCACGGATTCCGCAAAGGGAGATCAACAGTGACAACCACACTGGACTTATTACAAATGGTTCGACAGAGTTTTGAAGAGAGAGAGAGTGTGGCACTGACACTCTGTGACCTCAGCAAAGCCTTTGACTACACCTCACCCACAACACTAATAGCCAAGTTAAGATGCTCTGGTGTTGGAGGTGTTGTTCTATCAACACTCCAATCTTATTTGGAAAACCGAAAGCAGGTAGTATCAGTGCACAGAGCAACTTCTCTTGAACAAAAACTGGAACATGGAGTGCCCCAAGGATCAGTCTTAGGACCTCTACTATTCCTCGTGTATGTCAATGATACGAGCTGTAATAGTCAAATGTTGCAGTTTGCATATGACACTACCCTTATTGCCAAAGGACATACAGCTGCAGAAGCTCTTGGTGCATCAAATTTGATGTTTGAAGAAATAAAAGAATGGTTCATCATAAACAAAATGAAGATCAATGAAGAAAAATCCAACATTTGATATGCAGTCTAACCAACACTGAAGACCAAGAAAACATGGAGACTGTCAGACTATTGGGATTCAAGATTGACAGCAAACTCTCCATGAATGATCACACTGCGTATGTATGCACCAAACTTTCTCGTGTGATATACCTCCTGAGGAACTGAAGAGGGTAATAACTGATCAGTTTCTCACAATAGTCTACCATGCACTCTTCCACAGCCACATTAGCTATGGACTGTTGTTGTGGGGACACTCCTCAGGCTGCAAAGATGTGTTGCTATTACAAAAAAAAGCCATCAGGATCATACCCTCTAGCAAAAGACTGGACCACTGTAAGCCTATTTTCACCAGGCTAGGCATAATGACTGTTTTTAGCCAGTATGTGTTTTTCTGCCTCATTTATATAAAAGAAAATCAAAGGAATTTTAGCATAAGACAAGAAATACATAATCATGACACTTGCTGTAAGAGGAACATTGAAGTGCCAAGGTGTCGCCTATCAAGTACACAAGACAGCTTTCCAACAGTCGCCCTAAAAATGTACAATCAACTGCCTCCAGAAGTGAAATCCCTGCCACCTCAATTATTTCAGAAAAAAATTGCTCAGGACTTGAAACAATACCGACTATATTCCTTGGAAGAGTTTTTCAACAGTGGTTCTAGTGAATGGACAAAATAATAAATATTGTTATGTTTATATATAATTTTGCCTAAATTTAATCTTCTTTTTATGTTCTCAGTTAATTGCACATTTAATTTTGTGTTTTACTTAAAGTACATATTTTGCCAAAACGAAACTTTATGAGTGTGATCTATATGGTTTTGTAAACATTTTGCTTTATGGTATTTTCATTTGCTGCTATGAAGTTTTACCTTCCTGTTTAGTTATATTTCATTTTCTCTATGTTCTATGTGTTTTTGTGCACTGCATAAATATTTTCTTTTATTTGTAATATAAATTTTGTATATGGTGTTGTATAAATGTTAGTTGATAAACATTGTATGTGTGATGCAGTCTGTCCAACCATCGCTGGTAAACGATGAAGATATAGTAATAAAGTAGAAAAGAGGTCAATGACTTGGTGTTGCTTCTCTCTTGTGTAAGAGCTTACACTGAACTTCTTGCATGGTGCAGTTTGATGAATACAATAAACTTTAGATTTTGGATTTAGATGACATTTATCAGTAGAGGAAAACTGTATTCCAGAAAAATGCCAAATTTTATAAAAATTCCACAGTTTTAATAAAATGATAAGAAAATAACTATTATTATCCACAATAAATACTACTTGTATTAAAGATACCAATAAACAATAGCTTGTTTTCTCTAGCAACTATTTATTAAAGATTGAAATGCTGACCACCAAACCTTTTTATAAGTCCAAAAATTGGGTTGTTCATTATAAGACCCAAAAAGGACATGGCTGCATTGCGTTCCTGTGAAGCTCCTTCTTTACATTGAAGAACTCTGCACCTGTACACCCAATAACAATATGCTTTAAAACAACTGAACACTTTTATTGATGACAGGAATATTTTTCCCTACAGAATACAAATACTTTCATTTTTATGTTAGTGTTGCCTACATTTGAAATAAAATGGAGGTGAGTACCAGTATGTGTATCTTTAATCTTTATTTAACAACAAAAACAAGCAATTTTTCACAAAATAAGTTAATTGGATAGATGAAAAATATCTACTCACCAAGCAGTGGCAGAACACACACATCAAAGAATGTTGTAATCAGGCAAGCTTTTGGAGCCAGTGGCTCCTTCTTTAGGTAGAAGGATTGAAGGGGGCAGCAGAGGGGTGAAGGAAAAGGACTGGAGAGGCCTAGGAAAAGGGCTAGATTTCAGGAAAATCATCCAGAAGCACGGGTCAGGGGAGACTTACTGCACAGGATGAGAAGGAATGACTGATTGTTGGGGACTGAAAACATGAGAGCTTAAAGGTGGAAGACAGGGTAATGTGCAAGACAGAGTTTACTGCTTAAACATCATGCATGAGATAACAAGAGTGAAAAGATAAGTGCATTGTAGGTAACAGAGGTGGGAGGGTGGTGATGAATAAATAGATGGATGAAACAATGAAAGATGTAGAAAACTAAAACATTTTTCACCGTCTTACCAGTCTATTTTTCACTACTGCCCTCCCACCTCTTTTATGTACAATGAAATTAGCTTTTCACTCTTATTAACCCATGCATGATGTTCAAGCAGTAATGTCTGTCTTGCACATTACCCTGTCTTTCATCTTTAAGCTCTCAGGTTTTCAAATCTCGCTTGATGCAGTCCCCAACAATCAGTTGTTTCTTCTCATCCTGTGTGATATGTCTCCCCTGACCCACAGTTTTGGGTGACTTTCTCGAAATCTGCCCCTTTTCCTAGACTTCTCCAGTCCTTTTCCATCACCCCTCTTCTTTCCCCTTCAACCCTCTGCCTTAAGAAGGAGCCACTTGGTGAGTATATTTTTTACCTATCCAGTTAAATTATTTAATCTTTATTTAGTCTTTAATCTCTATTTATTCACTGTTGATCATTTTACATGTAGCAGGCTTTGTTGGATGTAAATAACAGTCGTGTAGTCAAAGAGTACAGGTGAAGTTTTAAATACTAAAATCATGAAATGAGAGAATACAGGCACAATCAAACATTAAACTCAACATTGTCCATATCATGAACTCTTTTATAATGTAACATACACTTCCTGTTAGTCAGTTACTGGTACACAATTTTACCTTGAAATTTTTAAATTGCGTGGATCAAACAGAGAAAAGAAATTTATTAAAAATTTTGAGTTTGTTTACTTTGTAGAAGCTTTCTGATCTTGCTGTCCAGTGCCATTGTAATGTTAATGTTTGTCTGATTATTTTCTGTTGTCATGTCTGTGAATTGTTTCTGTGGCAACATACTCTTTAATGTAGTTCCTGACAAAGACTGCAGAGACATTCACAATTGTTAGTATTTGAAATCTGGTAAAAAGAGGGAGACAGTGCTCCACCTTATATGTTATACAGACAATTTCTTTTTGAACTTTTAAAATGTTGCTGATAGGGGGAAATGTTCCCCACATGAGTAGGCCATATTAAATATGTTACTGAAAGAGCCCAAAATATGTCGTATGGAAACCATATGTCTTGGTTTCCACATGAGGTTGGACACTCAAGAGATACTTTTGCCAACTCGGTTAATATGCTCTTCCCAACTGAGTTTGGTGTCAATATGTATTCTTAAAAGTTTAAATAATTTATTTTCTGTACCCTTAGATGATGCTGAAATAAGTATTCTGATTTAATCTGGATCACAAATAAGCTTATTGGCTGAAAACCAATTTCATGCTGCATCAGAAGTTTCTTATGTAATCTTATCGAGAGTTATGATGTCCTGATGTGAAATAAGTAAAGTTGTATCATCAGCATAACAGACTACAGACTGTGGGACACTATGGATTAGATCATTGACAGGTACAATGAAACAGAAGGAGCCAAGAACAGAGTCCTCTGGAACAACAGTACCAGCTAATACTAAGGAGCAATATCCATTTCTAAATGAGACAAACTACCTTTTGTTCTTCAAATGGGAGGATATTACTCCTGATACAGATTTCTGTAGGCATAGTACTCCAGTTTTGTTAGTAGTATGTTAAAAGGAATGCAGCCAAATGCTTTACTTAGATTGCATGATGTAAGTGATATAATCTCTTATTTTTGAAAACAGCTAAAATATTATCAATAACATAACAGCAACATTAGTATTTTTATCTGGCTGTGTTGATGGTTGCAAAACAAGTCATGCAATTCAAAATCATAATGTAATTGATTGTACATGAGTGATCAAAATATTTTTGAGAGTTTTGGCACAACAAAGGCTGGTCAGTAGTTGTGGGGGAGTTGTTTATCACACTCTTTGAATATGGTTATAACTCTTCAGATTTTGAATAAATCCAGAAAAACTCCATACCCTAAACATTTATTAAAAATATAACTTAGTGGCCTACTTATCAAATGAAACATTCTTTTAACAGAATAATTGCACCTCTAGTATCAGCACATACATTTTGAATTTAGAAACTATTTTGAAGATGTCACTGGGTCTGATAATGTCTCAATGAAAGGTGAGCCTTTCAGACAGTTGCGAGTCAAGCAAATCCTTTGCAGATGTGTCCAAGTTCTAAAGTAGTCACTGATTTCTCCTAGATAAGGCAGAGTTTGACATACAAGAAATGGACAAAAACATGGAAACACCATGACAAATACATTCTTGAACAAAAGTGAAGGTTAACAGATAGCTAATCTTGTGGGTTGCACTATTGTATTAGACCATAAATGGCACCCGTGCAATATCCTCAATATGGTGCAAGTGTCAGTTGTCATCAGAACATTGTTCTGCAGAGCTGTAAGTGCATTATGTCAGAGCTCAATGCATTTGAAAGTTGGCAAATTGTTGGTGCTTATATGGTGGGTGCTTCCATAACCAAAGTAGCCAAAATGTTTGATGTTCCAAGACCCACTGTAGCAAAGATTTATAGTGCATACAGGGAAAGCAGAAAAATATCATCTGCTAAGTCACAAGATAAATGTGACAAAAAATAAGAAGGCAATAGCTGAAAAAATCTCTGCAGAACTGAATGTCCCACTTGCAAGCCATGTCAGAACACCACAAAGAGAGCTCAATAAGTAGAGAACTGGCATGCATGCTCACCAAACCAGAAACAGTAATTGCTTGTACCGAGACAGAATGAATAAAACTAAAACCCAAACCACTATCCTTTACCAAGGTGTCAAGATATACGATAAATTGCCAGAAGAAATCAAAAACATAAAGGAACTCGGTAAATTTAAAGAACATTTATTAAAAAATAGCTTTTATTCGATTAGAGAATTCATGCAGCATGGATTCCTCAAGATTACTATCTGTTCTACTGCTCATAAAAATTGTGGTATCATCAGCAAATAATGTCAATTCACACAGCAGGCTTGTACATGCTGGTAGATCATTTATAAAAATCAGGAATAATAGTGGCCTAAGAATTGAGCCCCGAGGCACTCCACATTTAATGTAACTCCATTCAGAATGTGAGGAAATATCACATACTCCACCTAAGTATTTGGTAGAAAATCCAAAGAAATTCTGGTCATATGTAAAGTACACAAGCGGCAAGACGCAGTCAATACCTTCGCTGCGCAGTGCCGATGGTACTGTTACCGACAACTGTGCTGCTAAAGCGGAGTTATTGAACATAGTTTTCCGAAATTCCTTCACCAGGGAAGACAAATGGAATATTCCAGAATTTGAAACATGAACAGCTGCTAGCATGAGTTTCTTAGAAGTAGATACCTTAGGGGTTGCGAAGTAACTCAAATCGCTTGATACGGGCAAGTGTTCAGGTCCAGATTGTATACCAATTAGGTTCCTTTCAGATTACGCTGATACAATAGCTCCCTACTTAGCAATCATATACAACCACTTGCTCACCGATAGATCTGTACCTACAGATTGGAAAATTGCGCAGGTCGCACCAGTGTTTAAGAAGGGTAGTAGGAGTAATCCATCGAACTACAGCCCTGTATCATTGACGTCGGTCTGCAGTAGGGTTTTGGAGCATATACTGTATTCAAACATTATGAATCACCTCGAAGGGAATGATCTATTGATACGTAATCAGCATGGTTTCAGAAAACATTGTTCTTGTGCAACACAGCTAGCTCTTTATTCGCACGAAGTAATGGCTGCTATCGACAGGGGATCTCAAGTTGATTCCGTATTTCTAGACTTCCGGAAAGCTTTTGACACTGTTCCTCACAAGTGACTTCTAATCAAGCTGTGGGCCTATGGGGTATTGTCTCAGTTGTGCGACTGGATTCGTGATTTCCTGTCACGAAGGTCACAGTTCGTAGTAAGAGACGGCAAATCATCGAGTAAAACTGAAGTGATATCAGGTGCTTGCCAGGGAAGCATCCTGGGACCTCTGCTGTTCCTGATCTATATAAATGACCTGGGTGACAATCTGGGCAGTTCTCTTAGGTTGTTCGCAGATGATGCTGTAATTTACTGTCTAGTAAGATCATCCGAAGACCAGTGTCAGTTGCAAAGCGATTTAGAAAAGATTGCTGTATGGTGTGGCAGGTGGCAGCTGGTGCTAAATGACGAAAAGTGTGAGGTGATCCACATGAGTTCCAAAAGAAATCCGTTGGAATTTGATTACTCAATAAATAGTGCAATTCTCAAGGCTGTCAATTCAACTAAGTACCTGGGTGTTAAAATTACGAACAACTTCAGTTGGAAAGACCACATAGATAATATTGTGGGGAAGGTGAGCCAAAGGTTGCGTTTAATTGGCAGGACACTTAGAAGATGCAACAAGTCCACTAAAGAGACAGCTTACACTACACTCGTTCGTCCTCTGTTAGAATATTGCTGCGCGGTGTGGGATCCTTACCAGGTGGGATTGACGGAGGACACGGAAAGGGTGCAAAAAAGGGCAGCTTGTTTTGTATTATCACGTAATAGGGGAGAGAGTGTGGCAGATATGATACGCGAGTTGGGATGGAAGTCGTTAAAGCAAAGACGTTTTTCGTCGCGGCGAGATCTATTCACAAAATTTCAGTCTCCAACTTTCTCTTCTGAATGCGAAAATATTTTGTTGAGCCCAACCTACATAGGTAGGAATTATCATCAAAATAAAATAAGAGAATTCAGAGCTCGAACAGAAAGGTTTAGGTGTTCGTTTTTCCTATGCGCTGTTTGGGAGTGGAATGGTAGAGAGATAGTATGATTGTGGTTCGATGAACCCTCTGCCAAGCACTTAAATGTGAATTGCAGAGTAGTCATGTAGATGTAGATGTAAGCTATTCAAGACAACTTTTTGTTTCCTGTCTTGGAGATACAACTGTAGCCAATTGCCTGCAACACCACTTATTCCTACTAATTTTGCTTTTTGCAAGAGAATCTGGTGATCAACACAGTCAACCACTTTAGACAAATCAAGAAGACACCAAGTGACAGCATTTTCTCATTAAGCATTTCTTGGATTTTATTTGCAGGTGCTTAGACTGCATCTTCTGTTGAATGGCCCTTTTGAAAGCCAAATTGGCTCTTTCTGAGAACTCCATTCTTCATGAGATGATCAGTAATTCTTACAGGTGTTAGCTTTTCTAGAACTTTAGAGAAAGCTGTCAGCAAAGAGGTAGGTCGATAGTTAATTCAGTTTTATCGCCATTTTTGTACAGGGGCTTCAGAATGGCATACTTAAGTCTGCTGGGGACAACACCATTCTGAAGGGAAGCATTGAAAATATGACAGAGAATGTCCCTTATCCACACAAAAGAATATTTCAATAAATTACTAGAAATATTATCAACCCCTGCAGAGTTCTTACTTTTTAGAGACATGATGATTTTTTTGAATTTCATCTACAGTGACAGCATTAAGGTGCATTTCTGGCTTCATCAACACTGGGCTTGCAACCAATCTGTTGAGTTACTGATAGGAAGTGTTTATTAAAAATCTCAGCCGTACTTTTGAGGTTATCTACTAGGGTACCTCCATATCTGATTTTATTTACATCTTCCTTGCTTGTTGTATCTCTTCCTGTTTCTTTTTTTTTATAATGCTCCAGATTGTCTTTATTTTATTATTAGAATTATCTATTTTCTTCTCATAATAAAGGGCTTTTGATTTCTATGTTAGTTTCTTTAAAATTATTCAGTATAATCTATAGTGTTCCCATTGTTCTACATCTTTAGATAATCTTATTGCAGCATAAGTTTCCCTTTTGGTTATACATGACTGTTTTATACCTTTTGTAATCCAGGGCTTACTTACAGAACTGGAAGCACTGTTTTTGACCCATTTCTTTGGAAATATTTCTTCAAAAAGAAAACAGAATTCATTTATAAAACAGTTGAATTTGGTATCAATATTATCAAGGCTACATACTGAAGACCAATCCATTTGTTGCAACCTGGGGTTGACAGTTTCCTTTGCCTCTTCATTCATTAGTCTTATGAACTTCAATTGAAGAAGTTATTTTTTGAACAGATTAACATCATAAAGAGTGAGAATTTGTCCATCGTGATCTGAAAGCCCACTTATAACCTCCCTGACAGTATAAGTCTGATGTCCACTTACATCTAAAAAAATGTTGTCTATCATAGTTTGGGACTCGGATGTAATTCTTGTTGGAAAGTTTATTACAAATATCAAATTATATAAGGTCATTGCAATCTCAAAGCCAATTTTATTGTTATTTTTTGTCATAAAGTTTATATTGAAATCACCTAAAACTACAATATACTATGCTTTTGCATGTAACCCTGACAGCACGAGTTCCATTATAAGCAGAAAAGTTTTTTGTCACCTGAGGGTGGCCTGTAGACAGCCAGCACTGTTGTTGTGTACAAATTAGTTATTATTTCAGTTGCACATTCCTCAAATTGTTGTTCCACACCATATTTCTTAATATCTATAGCTTTGTATGCTACACTATTCTTAACATAAATTGCTACTCCATCTTTGTCTTTACTTTCCCTACAGTAGTATGTTACTAAACTATAACTTACTATGGATGGCAAGATACATTTATCAGTAATATGGTGCTCAGTTAAGCACAAAATATGAGAATTATTTATACAATCCTTTTCCTTAATGTTAATAAGAAGTTGGTCTGTTTTGCTTAAGAGGCCTCTTACATTTTGATGAAAGAAAGAGATGCCTTCATCTTGCTTTTTTATTCTATTAGTGCTGTTATTACATGACTGTGAATCCACTGGAGTCTGCCTTGAGACAGAAGGGAGGAGACACTTGACACTACCTACTGTTGTCCCTGCTTTTTCTTTAGGCCCACGCATAAAAAAATTTTGAGATGTGAAGGAGGCTCAGGATTTCTTCTGCCCAACAACCTTTTATTTGGATTGCTTGGTATCCTTGTGGATATTTTTACTGTTGTATCTGATGATGTAGTTGTTTCTGTAGATGGATATGTTGTCACTCATGCTGTTTCTTTGTTCTCTGGTCCTGACCATGTTATTTTACCTGCTACCATTGTTCTTATAACTTCTTTCTCAACCCTTCCCACTATAATCGATTCTTCTTGTTCTACTACTGCTGTAGCAGGATTTATTTGTAGGGAAGATATTTTGATCACCTACGTTAAAGTTGGCAGTGAGATTTTGTCAAATTTCTGACTGTGATGAAAAACAATTTTCACTCAGGCTTTGATTTTCTGGCTGAGCTGTGATTTGCCCCATTTATTTAGATGCATTCCATGTATTGTGAAATGCTTTCTTTCTAAATCATCAACAGGGAGAAAAAAAGCATTTGAAGTGGTCTGGATAAAGGACAAAAAAGATCCACCATGGTTTAATAATGAAATTCAGAAGATAATGAGGAAGCAGAGGCTGTTGCACTCTCAGTTCAAAACACAATGCACAAGTGACAAAAGCAAAGGTTAGTAGAGATTCATGCATCTGTGAAAAGATCTATGCATGAAGCGTACAACAACTACCACCATCACACTTTAGCAAATGATCTGGCAGAGAACCTGAGAAAATTCTGGTCCTATGTAAAATCGCAAAGCAGGTCTAAGGCTTCCACTGAGACACTTGTTGACCAGTCTGGTGTAGAGTTGAAGATAGCAAAATGAAAGCTGAAGTTTTAAATTTTACATTCAAGAAATCATTTACACACAAGAATCATGCAAACATATCACCACTTGACCATTGGACAGATTCCCATATGGAAAACATAGCAATAAGCATCCCTGGTACAGAGAAAAACTGAAATGAAACTTCCTGGCAGATTAAAACTGTGTGCCAGGCTGAGACGTGAACTTGGGACCTTTGCCTTTCACAGGCAAATGCTTTGCAGTAGAGCATTTGCCAATGAAAGGCAAAGGTCCTGGGTTCTAGTCATAGTCTGGCACACAGTTTTATCTTGCCAGGCAGTTTCATATCAGTGCACCCTCTACTGCAGTGTGAAAATTTCTTTCTGGAAACAACTGAAAAATTTGAAAGCAAATAAATCACCAGGTCTGGATGGAATCTCAATTTAGTTTTACCTAGTCCGCATTTATTGTGAATCTCACACTCAGCACAAAGTCCCAAGTGGCCAGAAAGAAGTGCAGGTGACTACATTATATAAGAACGGTAAAAGACTGGAACCACAAAATTACAGACCAGTATCCCTAACTTCAGTTTGCTACAGAATCCTTGAACATATTCTCAGTTTGCATATAATAAACTTCCTTGAGAGTGAAAAGCTTATGTCCACAAATCAGCATGGTTTTAGAAAGTATCACTCATGGAAAACTCAGCTTGCCCTTTTCTCATATGATGTACTGGGAACTATGGATAAAGGGCAACAGGCAGATTCCATATTTCTAGATTTTCAGAAAGCATTTGACATGGTGCCCCTTTGCAGGCTGTTAATGAAGGTATTAACATATGGAACAAGTTCACAAATGTGTGAGTGGCTAAAAGAGTTCTTAAGTAATAGAAATCAATATGTTGTTCTTGACGGCAAGTGTTCATCAGGGACAAGGGTATCATCAGGAGTGCCCCAGTGAAGTATGATAGGTCCACCGTTGTTCTCTATGTACATAAATGATTTGGTGGACAGGTTGGGCAGCAGTCTGCAGTTGTTTGCTGATGATGCTTTGGTGTATGGTAAAGTATCAAAGTTGAGTGACTATAGGAAGACACAAGATGACGTAGACAAAAGTTTTAGATGGTGTGATGAATTGCAGCTAGCTCTAAATGTAGAAAACTGAAAGTTAATGCAGTAGAGTAGGAAGAACAAGCCTGTAATGTTCAAATACAATATTACTAGTGTCCTGCTTGGCACTCAAGTTGTTTAAAAATTGTGTGTAATGTTGCAAATTGATATGAAATTGAAAGAGCAAGCGAGAACTGTGGTAGGGAATGTGAATGGTCAACTTTGGTTTATTGGAAGAATATTAGGAGAGAGTGGTTCACCTGTAAAGGAGGCCACATATAGGACACTGGTGCAACTAATTCTTGAGTACTGCTCAAGTGTTTGGGATCCATTCCAGGTCGGTTGAAGGAGGACATAAAAAAAATTCAGATGTGGGCTGCTACATTTGTTACTGGTAGATTTGAATAATGTGTAACTGTTACTGAGATGGTTTGGGAACTCAAATGGGAATCCCTGGAGGGGAGGAAATGTTCTTTTTGGGAAACATTATTCATAAAATTTAGAGAACTGGCATTGGAAGCTGGCTGCCACATGATTCTACTGCCTTCCTCATACATTGCGTGCAAGAACGAAAAAAAAAGATAAGATATGAGAAATGGAGACTCATACAGAGGAATATAGATAGTCATTTTTTTTGTCACTCTATTTGCAAATGACTAGTAGTGGTACAGGGTACCATAGTCCATACACTGTATGGTGGCTTGCAGAGATATAGATATAGATGTAGACTGCCAAGGATTATGTGATGATTTTAGCAGATCAGGTCCATCCTATGGAACAATGTTTGTCCGCAGTGATGATGTTCTGTTCCAAGATAACAGGGCCCCTGTTCACACAGCTCACATAATCAAGGAATTGTTTTGTGAGCACAAGTACGAATTGTCACATTTTACGTGGCCGCCACAGTCATCCGATCTCAATGTTATTGAATCTTTGGGATCCACTTTGGAGAAAGGGTTCATGATTGCTATTCACCTGCATCATTGTTACCTGAACTTGCCACTATTTTGCAGGAAAAGTGGTATAAGATTCCCCCAAAAACTGTACAAGACCTGTATTTCTCAATTCTGAGATGCCTGGAAGCTATTTTGAATGCCAACAGGCAACAGTTTTCCCCACACCATTTTAAGCATGATAATGTATTTTTGATGGTTCCATATTTTTGTTCACCTCCTGTACATGGCTGGAAGAATGGCTTTTCCTAAAACTTCCTATGCTGCTTTATAGTTATTTGAAGCACTTTCTAAGTATGTTTCACATGCTGCTTTTCTGTATTGTAAGAGCATACTTTCCAGTCTTTTTTACTTTCAAGATAAGTATTGTGAACTATATCCCTCAGCTCAGTTCCTCGATTAGCCTCACTTTTATATAATTGATAAAGTAAGAGCATTTTTTTTCTCTCTCTATTTGTGCAAATTCTTTTGTGTACTGATTAACGTTTTGGTTTTACCTTTACCTGAGGAGCTAACTTTTATTAATGGGGAAGATGGACACCATATCATTATATTCTGTTAAAAAATTATCAAAACCATTTTTAACTCCTACTTTTCCTGTTTGACACTCATTTACAACCAATTTGTATCGTTTGACGTAGCAGTAAAGAACATAATGCCTGACCTCTTTCCCATGCCTCCACAAAATTCGTTGGAATAAGTTGGTTCTTATATAATTTTAAAGGCAATGGATCATGATTTGCAACCTTCCACCAGCCAGGCTAGTCACATATTCATCTCTATGTAAATTAACAATAATATCATCTAGAGATGCCTCCATAAGTGCAATGCAAGTTTAAGAATCTTAAAATATTTTTTAAAAAAAAGTATTAGAATCTTGTTGCTCTGAATTTTCCATTTCAGTGTTAAAATCCACATTGATAGAAACATTTCTTTTAAACTTAAGTTGGTTGTTTACGACTAATTCATATTGGTAAAAAAATAAATAAATAAATAAATAAATAAATAAAAATTACAATTACATCACCATTTGGAGACCTATATAGGCTAACATGTATTATATTTTCTTCAATCAGTCTCACACAACTAAACTCTGCATCTATTTCTGAGCTTTGTGGTGCCATGTCCAGTTTTCAAAATTTTTAACCATGCTTGATGTAAATTCCAGTACCAACATTTTGCTTGTTTCCTGCACCGCAATAGATCCTTGAGGAATGAAACTGTCTACTTGATTTTCAGTTAACCAGTGTTCTGACACACACAGAACATCTACATTGTTCATGTTACATTTTAATAAATGAAAGAAAGTTCTGTGATCCAGTTTTAAATTAGTGTATGAAATCAAAGTTCCATTAAATTACAGGCTTGATTAGCAATCAGCATGGGTGAAGATATTTTTGAACACTGAAGTAAGACTGTACACTATTTCAATAAGTCACATGAAATAAGTACTACAAGAGCTACTGTAAACAGTTAAAGTAACATTTAGTTCTCCCATAATTCAACTGTTTTGCATTTATTGACTTATTTATTGATTATTTTCCTTTCCTTTCTGCACTACATTTTAAAGGTTGTCTTCACTTTTCTTCCACCATTATTTCACCCACACTTATTCAGTTATTCCTCACTACTGGTAAATGACCTCATTCCAGTTTTGTCTACCAACTGGTGAGCAGTTGGGAAAGTGGATGATAGAGTGATCAACAGTAACTAGAGGCAGTGTATCGCATAACAAACCAAACAGTATAGTCATTCTGCAAATTCTCTCTGTCACATATGTTTTGGATTCCACATTCAACATTTGGTGTTTGTTTTTATACTTGTTCTTGTATGGTGAAGGGCATTTTATCATTGTAGTATTCATTGTGAGTAACACATAGGAAACATAATAAATATTAGATGAATAAGTTAAAGTAATAGTGTTCTGTATGTTGAAGTTTCATGAGAAACTGTTAGCAGCAGCAACAAGAGAAAGACCAATGGAGCATGTGGTATTTGAAAGAGAGAGCAGTTGGTAGCATCCACAAAGCATTCTGTGCACTTTGCGCAGAACACACCTTGTGTTTGACACTTAGCAAGCTGATACCTGTTTTGTATTCAGTTGACTGCAGTTTCATCTTTGAGTTCATTTTCTTATGCCATTGAGAAAAGACCAGTAAATTTAATGTGTTAACAGAAATCATTGTTTCAGTTATCTTAATTCTGTACCCACCTTGCAACACAGTGAGCTGCAGTAATGACCCATATGTCACTCAGTATAGCAGCACCACAGATTTGAGCACCAGAAATTTCAAGAGAAAGCTATAACAAGTTTCAACATAAGAAACATTCTGCAGTGAAAGTTAAAATATGACAATACAAATCCATTGAGACAGGAAACTAACACATTACAAATAACACATTAATCTCCAGATGTTTTAAAATAAACCAATAATGAACCAAAGATTTACTTATGTAATAAATTGTCAGTTAGGGACATATGCAATCATTTTATGTGTTATATAAATTTTATGTGTTATGTGCATAAATGATCTGACACACAGGGTGAGCAGCAATATGTGGCTGTTTGCTTATCATGCTGTGGTGCATGGAAAGGTGTCATCATGGAGTGATTGTAGGAGGATACAAAGACGACTTAGACAAAATTTCTAACTGATGTGATGAATGTCAGCTAGCTCTCTAAATGTAAGTTAGTGCAGTTGAGTAGGAAAAGCAGTCCCATAAAGTTCGCATACATCATTAGCAGTATGCTACTGATGCAGTCAGATTGATTAAATATAGAGAAGAAGGGAGGAGATTAGTGTTTAACATCCCATTGATAGTGAGGTCATGAGAGGTGGAGCATAAGTTCCTTCAATTCATCTACCTTGTGGTCCCCAGTTTTGGTGCTAAGTTTCTCACTAATCTCATTTCTGGTATTCCAAATTACTTTTGTCTTTCTTCTGTTTACTCTCGACCATATTCTATGCTTGGTAGACTGTTCATTGCATTAAGTATTTCTTCCTCTCTTGCACTGTAATAGAAATGCCATCAGCAAATCTTATTGTTGATATCCTATCATTCTGAATTTTAATCCCACTCTTGAACATTTTTTCATTTACAGAGCATAAAACTGATGACCACATTAACAACTATCTCAACAGAATGAAGAATAAATGCAGGATGGAAACATATTGAATGTTATGTCCCTGGAAGTTTGGGCTTGGGCTACTTATGTTCTTGACACTTGTAAATGACCTCCCAAATACATTAAAACATGTGAAGGAACCACAGTGTTGTAGCTAAAAAAAATTCTGATCCAGAAACACTGCAATTACCAGTAATGCCAAGAATGAAATCTATTATTTAGATTAGATTATATTTACTTTCATTCCAATTTATCTGTAGTGAGGAGGTCCTCCAGGATGTAGAACATGTCAGAAATACAACAATACATGACAAATATTTACAACTAAAGCAAATAAGCTAATGTACCATTCCACAGGTCCCAAGTGGAATGATCATCATTTTTTAATGAACACTATATGAAAGAGTCATTTTACAAATACTTATGGAATGAAAGTAAGCATAGTATGCCAGCTTTTTCATTTTTATATTCCCTATGTCTGACAAAATTTGCATTGCAAATAGAGATTTGTTAAGACACTTCAGCAGTTCTGTGGTGTGCTCCTCCCAGTTGAATTTATTATCAAGCTGTAATCCAAAGAATTTAACACTGTCCACTTCTTCTATCTTCTTGTCATCATATGTTAGACATATACTCATGGAACACCCCTTACAAGTTCTGAACTGCATGTAGTGTGTTTTCTCAAAGTTTAGTGACAAAGAATTGGCTAGGAAACAGTGATTAATGTCCACAAATATTTTATTAGCTGATCTTTCTAAGATTACACTTGATTTGCTATTTATTGCAATGTTTGTATCATCAGCAAACCAAACAAACTTGGCATCTGGTAATGTTACTGATGAAAGGTCATTGATATATACAAGAAAAAGTAAGGGCCCCAAAATGGGACCTTGTGGGACCCCACATGTAATTAGTTCCCAGTTGGATGATGCCTCATATCTTGACACATGTCTCTTTCCTAATAACACCCTTTGTTTCCTGCCAGAGATGTAAGAATTGAACCATTTTGCAGCATTTCCTGTTACACTATAATATTCTAATTTACTTAAAAGGATATTGTGATTTACACAGTCAAATGCCTTTGACAGATCACAAAATACACCAGTCACCTGCAATTTTTTGTCTAATGAATTAAGCACATTTTCACTGTAAGTGTAGATAGCCTTCTCAATACCAGAACCATTTAGAAATCCAAACTGTGACTTTGACAGTATGTTATTTGAGATAAGATGGTTATAAAGCCAACTGTACAGGGTTATTACAAATGATTGAAGCGATTTCACAGCTCTACAATAACTTTATTATTTGAGCTATTTTCACAATGCTTTGCACACACATACAAAAACTCAAAAAGTTTTTTTAGGCATTCACAAATGTTTGATATGTGCCCCTTTAGTGATTCGGCAGACATCAAGCCGATAATCAAGTTCCTCCCACACTCAGCGCAGCATGTCCCCATCAATGAGTTCGAAAGCATCGTTGATGCAAGCTCGCAGTTCTGGAACGTTTCTTGGTAGAGGAATCTTTCACATAACCCAACAGAAAGAAATCGCATGGGGTTAAATCGGGAGAGCGTGGAGGCCATGACATGAATTGCTGATCATGATCTCCACCATGACTGATCCATCGGTTTTCCAATCTCCTGTTTAAGAAATGCCGAACATCATGATGGAAGTGCGGTGGAGCACCATCCTGTTGAAAGATGAAGTCGGCGCTGTTGGTCTCCGGTTGTGGCATGAGCCAATTTTCCAGCATGTTCAGATACACGTGTCCTGTAACGTTTTTTTCGCAGAAGAAAAAGGGGCTGTAAACTTTAAACCGTGAGATTGCACAAAACACGTTAACTTTTGGTGAATTGCAAATTTGCTGCACGAATGCGTGAGGATTCTCTACCACCCAGATTCGCACATTGTGTCTGTTCACTTCACCATTAAAAAAAATGTTGCTTCATCACTGAAAACAAGTTTCGCACTGAACGCATCCTCTTCCATGAGCTGTTGCAACTGCACCGAAAATTCAAAGCGTTTGACTTTGTCATTGGGTGTCAGGGCTTGTAGCAATTGTAAACAGTAAGGCTTCTGCTTTAGCCTTTTCCATAAGATTTTCCAAACCGTCGGCTGTGGTACATTTAGCTCCCTGCTTGCTTTATTCATCGACTTCCGCACGTGTTCAACCGTTTCTTCGCTCACTGCAGGCTGACCTGTTGATTTCCCCTTACAGAGGCATCCAGAAGCTTTAAACTGCGCATACCATCGCCGAATGAAGTTAGCAGTTGGTGGATCTTTGTTGAACTTCGTCCTGAAGTGTCGTTGCACTGTTATGACTGATGTGAGTGCATTTCAAGCACGACATACGCTTTCTCGGCTCCTGTCGCCATTTTGTCTCACTGCGCTCTCGAGCGCTCTGGCAGCAGAAACCTGAAGTGCGGCTTCAGCCGAACAAAACTTTATGAGTTTTTCTAAGTATCTGTAGTGTGTCGTGACCATATGTCAATGAATGGAGCTACAGTGAATTTATGAAGTCGCTTCAATCATTTGTAATAGCCCTGTACATTACTTTTTCTAAAATTTTTGAGAATGCTGGCAACAGTGAAATTGGACAGAAATTTGATGCTATTTCTTTATCTCCCTTCTTAAACAGTGGCGTAATGTCAGCATATTTCAACCATTCAGGAAATATTCCACTGATAAACGATTGGTTACACAGATAGCTTAATATGTTACTTAGCTCAGAATCACATTCTTTAATTAACTTAGTTGATATTTCATCATACCCACTAGATGTTTTTGATTTAAAGGTTTTATGATGGACATTATTTCTGCTGGGGTAGTGAGGGTCAAATTCATATTATGGAAGTTACTTGAAATGTCTGGTCTGAGGTATTCCATGGCAGCATCTACTGAACCTGACAACCCCATCTTTTCAGTAACAGTTATAAAATCTTTGTTAAAAAGTTCTGCAACACTATACACATCTGTCACCAATGTATCATTTAATGCTATTTGTTCCTCTTCATGTCTGGTTCTACCGGTCTCCTCCTTCACTATATCCCATATTGTCTTTATTTTGTTATCTGATATGACTGTCTTTTCAAAAGGCTCTGAGCACTATGGGACTTAACATCGATGGTCATCAGTCCCCTAGAACTTAGAACTACTTAAACCTAACTAACCTAAGGACATCACACACATCCATGCCCGAGGCAGGATTCGAACCTGCGACCGTAGCAGTAGCGCGGTTCCGGACTGAGCGCCTTAACCGCGAGACCACCGCGGCCGGCGACTATCTTTTCCTTGTAATATATTTGCTTTGACATCCATATTACAGTCTTTAATATTTTGCAGTATTTCTTGTAATGTGCTATAGCATCAACATCGGAACTGTTTTGGATTGACAGATACAGTTTTCTTTTTGTTTTGTTTGTGCTTAGAGTATATGCTGGGATGATTATTGTTTCATGTTAGAACTCTGTGCAGAACCAGGATTCAAGTTCAGATCCTTGTCTTTGATGAGCAGTATACTACCAATTAAACCATGTGAGCACATCTCATGGGCATTCATTCATGGCTCCTCTGCTGTTCTTGCTGTATCTTTATAAGCTACCATTTTATTTCAGCTATGGAGCAGCATAGCTCTTTTCCAGATGGTGCAGATATTGTCCCTGAGCTGAACAGTGAAGCACTATGAGAGAAAATGTAATGTCAGATATTTTTGTCAGAGATATTAACTGTTTTTGTACACACAGTGTTACCAGAGTTCTGAGTAATCAAAGTTCATCCAATTTTTAAGTAAAAAATATACAACCTTTGATTAATTTAGTGTATCAGCTTGAAATATGAACAGGGTAAAAAAATTCTAACTTTTTTGTTATGTACTGATGAAAACTTAAACTAGACCTACTACGATGTAGAGGTTCAGCTAATATTGCCATGAGTATAATTGTGATCATGGAAGACATAGATCATATGTTGATCGTATTTGTAGCAAAGAAAAAAAACTAATAAATTATGAGACAAAAGTGCTGGCCAATTTTTACCTTCAGGTGGCAAGGCATGTAGTACCGCCAATAGACACATGAAAATGACAGTGATACACTTCCTAGTTTATGGAACTAGTGTTTTCTTTCATTGAGAGGAGAGAGGAATAGGTTGGGGGAAGGTTAGAAAGGAACAGCAGGTCTCTCACACCCCTGAATGAAAGGGACTCACCCATAGGACACTCATCCTTGTTGCAGATGGGACTCTCTCGTCCTGGGGTGTGAGAGACTTGACATTCCTTTTTAACCTTCCCTTCCCTGAGGAAGGAGTGATTAGTTCCATAAGCCAGGAGGTGAATCACTGATGTTTTTATAGGTGTCTATCAGAAGTACTACACATTTCCCCCTCTCGAAAAACTGATGTTATTACATTGTTATTTTATGAAATAATATTTTGGTGCCATTTTCAACATGAGCAAAAAGTTTTCATAACACAGAAGAAACGGTTACATTTACAACATTAGCAAGGAATGATAGCCTATCCATAAAAGTAATCAGGTTTATTAGTGGGTTTCACAAATGCACATCTTGATTTTGTCCTGTTAAGCAGCTACAAAATTACCTGTGGCTTCATAGTGCATTATTCACAGATGAAATTCGTTGTCAACAATCATTTTAATTTGAGAAAGTAAAGATAGTAACAAATACAATATTATAAAAAAAAACAGCCCATATTTTACCTACTGATCCTTTTGCACAAAAAGGAGTGAGATAGTGTGTTAGAACACTCTCCAAAAATTTAAATGACCCATTCCTCATCATTGTTAATCAGCCCTATGGTAAATGTAATGAATTAACTGTTACTGGAATAACAATTTCAGAAGGAGTGGTTTTGAGATGTACACTGTAGCAGCAATACTGGTTTGTAGTTTTTATGCCATGTTATATATGCTATGCAATTACTTAAATCTTATTGCTCATAAGCCATTTACATATTGTGTAATCATGCCCAGTGGCACAGATGGAAGCACAAACATCTATGCGGCTTCTTTTACCTATAATCCATGATGAACTGATAGCTGAAAATGTAAGAAGGGGCAACCATCACCATGGTAGAATTTCAGTGATTGTAAGTGTGAGAGATAAGCCTTTGTAGGCCAACTACCTCATTCAGACAGACTGCTCTAAACGAAACTGAGATAAATAATGTATCACACACAAACAAAACTTATTTAAAAAAATCACTGTGATGCATTTGATGTGAAAGGAGTAGAAAGTAAAGTTAATGAACTTGTTATTTGTGTATATTATTGCATATATTATATTAAATTCCAATGGAAAACTGCTATGTCTTGTGTGTCCGTATGTTAAACACCAGTGTCTACAAAGTAGCAGTCTATATCTGTAGGGAAAATAAATAGAAAAGCAGAGTTACCATGTATGTTAAAAATATCAAGTTTAAATTGTTGAAACCAGTTGTTCATGCTTAAATCAACTATTGGACACCTGTGCTTGTGAACTGCTACTAGGTGAAGAGTCAAATAATTACTACAGTTTATGCAGGGTGTAAATTATATTGTAAATGTGTTAAATTATTTGACATGTTTGCAGGAAGTTTAAAAGAGACAGAGAGAGAGACAGTGAGAGAGAGATTGAACATGGTTAAATATGGATCATTGTATGTAAAAAAGTAATACCTCAAGACAATCATTTAAATAGTCAGCATGTTGGCATATTATTCACTGACACTGAATATTCACAATTATGATCTGTGGCACATGCAGATAACAAAACTAAACTAAAATTTATTTTTTACACTGTATATAATCTCTACTATTCCCCTAAATTAATGCCTGATTCCTTTAATTTATATTAATGCCTTCAGAGAAGAGAAAGGGCTCAGATATTCACCAATTTCTTTAAGCATGTAATTTGTGTACAATTTTGATGAATGCATTCATGTTACTTCTAGTGTTGTAATCATGGACATCACTGAATGTGTCTGCTCTTTGGTTTTTTGTGAAAATGTTATCAATTTATACAAGTACAAGGATTCATTCAGATTCTGTCAAGAAAAAGAACCTTCATGGATGTGAAATTATTCAAGGTACACATTAACAGAAGTCAAGGATATAACAGGGGCTTAATCTCTACACTGTATTAATGGTGAACTATCACTAAACTGCTTACAGCTATTCTCACTTATGCCAGCTAAATTTAATCAAGTAAATTAGTAAGAAAGTTGCTACTTTGGAAAAGAGCTGCTGCCTTCTTAGTTTCACAGCTGCTGTTTGTTTGCTGTTAGTAGCTTAATATTTAATTGATTACAATGGTATTTTCTTTAAAAAAAATGCTTTTCCTGATTCTGTAAATAGTGAGTCCTGTTCGTACTTGTCATGCAGTTGTAAAACAAACAGTGCCACTTGCTGTGTAGGTAACAGAACTTTCCAGTTCCTGAATTTAGATATCCTGATAAGTTGTAGAAAAGGAGGCTAATGAGGTACGTTTTTAATATTCTTTTGAACTAATACAGATTCTTAATTTCTTGCTTTATGTTTAATAGAAGCTCGTTGAATATATTCCATTTGTGCTGCCCTTCTTTGTATTTCATACTAATTTTTGTGCATTGTTTGCATTTTTTAAGTTCTGATTAGGTGGACAGTAGCTGTATTGATGAGTCCCTGATATTATATACCTTCAATTTGTTAAGTTAATATTTATTTGAACCTTCGTAGAAAAATGAAAGAAATATAAGGAACTAATAGCTTTTTTTATAACTGTGGTCTTAATCTCAACAGATTGTTTTGCTCCTGACTTAATATTTGTTAAATGCTCGTATTAATGTTATATGAAAAAAATGTAATCAAACAATATGCTCATGTTTGTACCTGATAGGGAAAATCTTCTATATTTGCAGTGTTTCCACCAATAATCCTGTTAGCTTCATCAATTCCATGATTTCTCTCTGATCTTACACCTGAAATAAATATGAAATCAATTCTGGCTGCATTAAAATTGTTTTAAATTCATTTCTAAAACATAAGTTCTGCAAACAGCAAACTCTGATCATCATGGTTGAATGTTTTGTATCTACAAAAATGGAGCTCAAAAATATAAATAAATCAAGACAAAGCAGGTGTCAAGATTATCATTCCACAAAACATGAACGTTTGAAAAATAACACTGAGGAATGAAGATTGCACTGGAACAATGCAAGCACAAAGCACAAATGAGATATGAAGCATTTTTAAACACACCACTCCATCATTTTCATGCAGTCTTCCCCAAAATGAGCTGTCAGAAAAAGAAATGTCATGGTAGGTTATGAATTATCAAAGAAATGATTGGACTCAGGACCAGAGTAAAGGAATTCAGATGAACAGGAGACATGGAGATATATAAATAGCATCAGAAGAAGTACAAGAAATCAATAAGAAAAGCAAAAGCCAGTGCAATAGACAGAGTCATAGTGAATTCAAGTCATAAAAGTAAAACAGTATGGCACATAATCAGCACTCAAATATGTAGTTAAATAGTGTAAATAACCAAAATGTTGTAAAGTCAATGTGTATTGAGAATAATATAGTTACATATAGAACAAAAAATGCTAATATATTCAACAACAATTTTGTGCATGTTGTGCAAAATTTGAAGGGGAAAGAAATCGTCAGGGATCAAAGCACAACACTTGGGCAACATCCCACTCAATGTTCCTCAATTCAGAAATTAAAACCAAAGACATCTGTAGGAGATGATTGAATATCAAAAATATCTAATGAAGTTTGCAAATGAAGAAATAATTGAACCTCTTTTGGATATAGCAAATTTCTCTTTCAAAGGAGGATGATTTGTCGAAAAATTAAAAATAAGCAAAGTAGAACCAACATCTAAGAAAGGTGACAAAGATGACCTGAATAACTACAGACTAGTATCTTTAATCTATGATTTTTCAGAGATGGTCATGTATAGTAGGATGTCCACATTTCTCAAGAAACATAGGATTCTGATTCCAGCACAACATAGTTAAAAAAAAAAAAAAAAAAAAAAGAAGTTTACACAAACCTCTATCTGAAGCCTAACAGAATCCATTATAGATGCATGCTATTTTTCTTGATTTGATTAAAGCTTTTGATGCACCAAATGAAAAACTTGATAGGTATGGTGTACATGGGCATGCAGTGCAGTGGATAAAATGACGTATCAGTAACAAAAAGTAGTATGTGATAACAGAATTTGAATACAGATCTGTAATCAGGGATCCATGCTTGGCCCATTTCTATTCAACCTGTTTATAATCAATATAAAAGTAAGTGAGAAAGATAAGTGATGACATGACAATAGTGAGTGTAGAAGAAAATCTGGAAACACTGGAAAGAAATTGGTTTATGTTGACAAATAATGCAGTACGGTGACTAATACACAGTGACTTCCTTACAAATCTAAAAAAGATAATGTTCATGATTCACAAATAGGGAAAAATAGGAAGAAAAGGAAGACCACATACATATATTCATAGATTAAACAAGATTGGAAGAAGTTACCTCTACAAAATTATTGAGAATTACAGTTTACAATAAGCTCCCATGGAGACAAGATATAGACAATGTCTGTTGTAAAGTAAGCACTTTAATATTTATTATGTAACAGCTTGCACATTATGTTAACAAAAAACTTCTATGTCCAGTGTACCTTGCTTTATTTGAACCATACTTGCAATTTAATATTGGAGGGCAGTGCGGAGGGTAAAAATCGTAGAGGGAGACCGAGAGATGAATACACCAAGCCGATTCAGAAGGATGTAGGTTGCAGTAGGTACTGGGAGATGAAGAAGCTTGCACAGGATAGAGTAGCATGGAGAGCTGCATCAAACCAGTCTCAGGACTGAAGATCACAACAACAACAACTTGCACTATGGAATTACTGTTGGGGGAAACTCCAGCAGCAATAATACAAAAAAATTGTTGTTTTGCAAAACCAGGTCATTAGTTCCATTTGGAATAAAAAACGAATAGACTCATGCAGAACTGCCTTCTGTAATCTAAAAATGTTGACTTTTCCATCTATGTACATATACAGAACAATAATATAATTAGTGAAAGATGGTACATTACTAGAAAAAATGCAGATGTTAATTCACATGATACAAGAAATAAAGGCCAGCTGAGAAGTATACCGCACAGACTGTGAACTGTTGAAAAGATCCTCACTATTCAGGGGTACAATTGGTAAAGCATACTCTTTAAGAGTCTACATGACAGTATGAGTGAAAGGACATTCTATAAACATCTAAAGAACTCCTTAATGGAAATAAGTATATGAGTATGTGTGTAAATAATAGGAAATGCTGTTATTACTTGTATGTATATATTTTAATCAATGGAAAATACTGTAGTGTGATGCATGTAAATAACTTATAGTATGACATTTTATATTGTAATATATAGGCTAAATATTTTACAATATTAGGTTAAGTTGATCTGTCCTATATTACAAATACACATTCTTTACATAATGCAATCAAATGAGACAAAATAAAAATCAATCAATCACTGAAACTTACAATGAAACAAATAACATTATGTTGTTGAGTTTATTGTTGTAATAATCAAATTATTTGCAGATTAACCCACAGAAAATTCTTACTCTATCCATCCAGACTAACTCTAATTAACAACAACATTTGTCTTTGAGGTCTATACATTTCACTATGTGGCCATGCTGTTCTCATTGTAAATACATAATATGCTTAAAAATGATCTGTAATTGAATAAAAACTGGTTGTGTGATTAAAAAGATAACAATATTGACAGCTGGAGCATTTGATTTCAATAAACTTGCAGTCAAAGTTGTGGAAGAATGACACTGATTGAAGAACGACAACTCGGCCTCCCTCTCATTAACAAGATAATGAAGTACTCATGATAGGCATGTATAGGCAGTAAAAATTAAATCTTCTATTGTTTGCATTGTGTGTTCTAATTTCTGATATTCCAAGCATTAGTCTTCATATATGATACCTTTAAGTCAGACATATAAATACCATGTTCCAGATTGTGTTAAACCACCCTATGCCTTATTTTCATAAACATTCTGCATATGATAAGGTCATATTATACTTTGCAGAATGATACTGAAGACTTCTACAACTGTCAACTAAGATGGATTAAAACAGAATTTCTGGACTAATGGATATTGTTTGAATAACTTTTGAGTTTATAGAATTTAATTTAATTTATCTGTTCACCTAAAAGTCTTTCTAGATTGTCAAACAATGGAAAATCCAGGATGGAGTTACAACAACGTGGATAGGATAGATTTGCTGCAACTCATTACAAGTTCTTTAGTGACAAACTGGTATGGCCTCATGACCAACTGCAGCACTGAATCGGGGCACTGCGCCATGACCAGAGTAAACAGGTGTCAACCAATGAGTCTGCTGCAAAATCATCCCCACTGTTTTTCCCCCACATATAAGACAAAATTGCCCTTCATGAAATGTGACTTGCTTTGCTTGTGGAAACCCAGGTCATGTACAATCTGCGTGCTTGCAACAGAAAAAGAGCTCTACCCGCACTCGCTCTCTAGTACAATGCCAGTCAAACAAATGGTGAACTTAGTCATTGCTGGATGTTGTGTGCGATTTCAGTTAGACACTGGCGCTTCTATTACACTGCTTAGTCATCTCACTTATGAACAGTTGGGCTCGCCACAGTTGACAAAATCTTGCACGCAAATTACTGCTTATATGGGTCAGGACATTCCAGTGCTTGGTACATGTAGTTTGCATGCCACATTCCAGTCTCGTAACAGAACAGTGACATTTACTTTTTTTGTGATCATGAAACTGTGAAAATATTTTTGGGATGGATTCATTTGATTTGTTCGGTCTTTGTATTCAGGACAATGTACGTTCTGTTTCTTCTTTCAATCCAAAAGACAGTGTTACTCAATTGATTGAGCAGTTATCTGAAGGACTTGGCAGAGCAAATAATTTTGTGGTGCTTTATAATGAAGGATGCTGCGCAACCTAAAATTTTGAGGATGTGTCTCACCCTCATGCATTTAAAGAGAAAGTTGCAGGTGAACTTTAAGAATGGAAAGACAATGGTGTTGTTGCTCCAATCTAGGCTAGTCAAAGGGCTTCCCCCTCAGTCATCTTACCAAAGTCTTCTGGAACACTTCAACTTTGTGTTGATTTAAACCCACTGTGAATCTGCAAACAATAATTGATGCTTGTTTGTTTCCTCACCCTGAGGAATTAATGGATACGCTTGGTGCAGGCCACTATTTTTCAAAAATTGACTTATGCAATGTGAATTTGTAAATTCTGCTCAATGAGGAGTCTCAGAAATGGTTTGTAATCAACTCACATTTAGGGGTGCTCAAATATTTACTCTTACCCTTTGTCAGCGTTTCCGTGCCTGCCGTATTCCAATGCTATTTAGAACAGCTTACTGCAAATGTGATTTTTTAGTTTATCCCGGCATATTTCTTGCTCGAACAGTCCACGGGTGTACTGCTGGTCCATAGTGTCCAACGGGTACAATATTTTGACGATCAGATATGTTGCCATCGTCAGGTGTGCTGACAAACTGAGTGAGCTCCTGAGGGCGGGTGGCTGCCTTAAATCCCTTGTGAGGTGTTCTCTCTGCGGTCTGCGCCCGCGATCGCTCGTCAGCGGGCACTGGAGTGTTAGTGTCTGCATCTGTGATGGCGCCGGTGTAATTGCCTCAGACGCCCTGGTCTCCTGTTTTTTTTTTCTTTGCTCAGTTCGTTAGCACACCTGACGATGGGACATGTCTGATTGCCGAAATATTGTGCCCGCTGGACACTATGGACCGGCAGTACACCGATGGACTGTTCGAGCTTATTGCAAAAGTTCCATTCTGTTCAAATTACTTTGATGATATTGTGGTGTCAGGACCTACACCAAAGGAACATGTAAGTAACATTCTTACTCTATTTCAAGTACTTTCAGCTGCAGGTTCGCAGTGTCACCTGGGCACGTGTGCCTTTTTTTAGTCTGAAATGCACTACTTAAGTCATGTTCTTAATAGCCAGGGGGTTATCCTCTCCACTCACATTTGTTGACCATGCAGGAATTCCCTGTCCAGTGGAATGAGGCAGCATTGCAATAAGTTCTTGAGAAGATGACATATTATATCCCGTTTATACACAATTCAGCCCATATCGTGGCTCTGTTGCATCGTTTGTGCCGGAAGAATGTGCCTTTTGTTTGGACCAAAGAGTGTCAGGATGCATTCCAGAAACTTAAAAATGCCTTATTGAGTGAGAGATGCCTTGTTCATTTCGATCCCACTAAGTCTGTGGTTTTGGCAGTAGACGCTTCTTTGTAAAGCATCAGTGCTGTGCTGTCGCACATTTTGGTTCACAGGACAGGGTAATTGCTTTTGTTTCCAAGTAATTGACCAAGACGCACTGTAATTATTCCCAAATGTAGAAGGAAGCGCTCGCTGTTATATATGTTGTGACAAAGTTTCACCACTATCTGTTTGGTCGGAAGTTTTACCTAGTGACGCAACTTAAGCCACTTCAGTCTCAGTGGTAGTAGTAGCTTTATTCATCTGTAGATCTCTTTTTACAAGGATATAGGACATGTCAAAGTATTTACAAATTTAGATCAATTTAAAATAAGCTAATTTGTATACACATATATTCACAGAGACAGTCATTAGATTTTCTCCTGGTATACAATACTTTTTTTACAAATAACTTATTAAATAATGTAATGCCACATTGTTCACTCATATCTCACTATCAGTCACTGCACACACATTGTTTCGTAACACTTCACTCACTAAACACACACACACACACACACACACACACACTGGTGATCCCTGGGGCATTTTATGTACGGCAACTTTCCATTTGCTATCCTGAAAAACTGAGTCAGCATCCCTCCATGAAGAGTGAGATGTTGAGCTCAGAAAGAGGAAAAGGTGTTAGTATTGTGCTATGCATATCTTGGGGTAAGTATTTCTAGAATGGAAGAAAGAAGGAAAAAACCTAAAGTGAAGGTGTTGTGTGGAATGTTGGATTTTTATAATTATAATTATTATTTATTTGTATAAAATTTTTTATCAAACCCCTACTCTGTTTCAGCTAAGTAATCCTTCAATGTATAAAATGTATTGCATAACCGGTACTTTTTAGCTGCCTTTTTAAATAAATGTATTTTGGCAATTTCTTTAATCTCTTTTGGTAATTTATTGTACAATTTATTCCTTGGTAGAAAATGCTGTTTTGAGTTTTATGTTTATTTTTTCTTGGTAAATGCAGGTTGAGTCTATTCTCTTGTTGCATGGTCATGGAGAGAGCTGTTTGTGCAGTAATTACCAATGTTATTTTTGGATGTGCACAACTGACTGGTAAATTTATTCACATGGAGCAATTAAAATCCCCAGTGTTCTGAACAGATCTTTACAATGAGCTTGACTAGTATTTTTGGTTATTATTCTTATGGTTCTTTTCTGGAATTTGAAAATTGTGTTCATAATTTGTGCATTTGTTCCCCAAAAAAGAATTCCATAGCTAAGAATTGAGTGTACATATGAATAACATGTAACTAAAAGACACTGCATGTTACACACTGATGATAGGGTTTTAAGGGCACAATGTGCTGATGACATTCTCTTTGCAAGTAGCTTTGTGTGTCCACATCACTTCAGCTGAGAATCAGTATTCATTCCTAGAAATTTTGCATTTGTTACACAGTCTGTAGAGGTGCCATCTACATTTAATTTAACATTGTCATTTTTCCTCTTCAAACTGAAATACATGGCATTAGTTTTCTTTGTGTTCAGTGTCACTTTATTACTTATTGACCAATCATAAACTTCCTTGAGAGTTTCATTTGCTTTCTCGGCAAGGAGTTCTCTTGTTTTCTCAGTGACTATAATATTGCTGTCATCAGCGAAGAGGATTTTTTCACCATGAGTAACACTACTGGGAAGGTCATTGATGTATATCAGGAACAGTATTGGTCCTAATATGCTACCTTGCGGAGCCTCTATATTAAAGTATTTTGGTTCTAATAAGTGTTTTACTAAATGTTTAGATTTATTTGAAGTATGTGTTATCTCTAATCTTTGTTTCATCCATCTGAACCTGTTCCACCGTGTGCGGACCAGAAGCTGAAATGTTGGGCTTTGTTATTGTCAGAGTGTCAGAACGAAATACTATAATGGCCCACATCAAGCATGCAAATGCTGAAGCCCTTTCTCACCTTCCTGTTGGTCCTGATTCTGCCTTCGATGATACTGCCGTATCTTGTTGTCAGATCGATGCACAGGACACTGAACTTTTACGGACTTTTCCACTGAACTACAGGACAGCTGCACAGGCCACAGAGGCATACCTTGACCTGAACTTATTGTTACCCTACATCAATACTGCTTTGCCAGTATTTAACTGATAGCTAGTGGGATGCTCAGGTATTGGTAAAGGATTTGCAGTGAGCAGTCTTACATGTGGCACACAGGCACCTGAGTCCAGCTCTGTAAATGCTGGATCAGATCCTGGTAGGCCTGCAGAAACTGCAGGACCAATTGCCACCAGAATGGGAACTCGTATTTAAACCACACAAGCCTAATCTATCACTGTATTAACACATAGAAGGTGCTGAGATTAGGTTGGATCTGGCACGTCTGTATAAATTAATACATTTTCCAATTAGCAACGAGCAAGCCAGGTTCACATGTTGCAACTTACATGCACGCCTCTTTAAGTGGGGAACCTTGGGGGTGTTCACCCAAGGAAGACACAGGAGGTACTGCTGATCACATAAGATGGTGGTAGTCACGTGATGATGTCACTAACTGAACTCTGACATTGTCAGAGGGGGAGGGTGCAAAGCAGAAGGTTTGTATAGTCCACAGGACGTCCTGTGGCCCACAATCCTATTTCCAGCAGGCAGGGCACACTGGGTTTATTTTGTATGCATTACTGAAGTTGTAGTAGCGAAATGCTACTAGCAAGGTAGGGTCGTGCAGCTAAACGTTTGGAACTGCACGGGAGTGGAATATTTATTAACGGGACAGACTGTGACATAACAGGGCAGACCTTTCACCTGTCAGCCTGTGTTACAGGGGAAACCAAGTTCAACATCATGCAACTACAGCCATACTAGCCAAGGAAGCCACTAGCGATCCTCCCAATGAGAAATCTGACCTACCTGAATGAAACTTTGGATCCTAAGCTAATTCTGTCCTTAAACTGGCTAATTTAGAGGCAAGAGGGATGTGTTTCAGTACACATGTACAGCAATATCGGGAGGAGCAGCACCACATGATCTAGATCATAAGCGTCACAGCCACTAGCACAGTGTTGGTATTGATCCTGTTTTGGGCAGCCTTCGTCTACTTTATGCAGTGGGCCGCTCTTGAATGCTATCCTTCATCAGATACCATTGGACTGGTTCGTACATGGGAAGCTACGAGGAGAGCAAGAAACTGTAGGAATGCTACTGGGTCATTTAACTGTGATACTATACATGTATCTCAGTGAAATGAATGGAGGAAAATATTGTTCATGTGTTAATACTAAAGATGGGATGTATTTTAGTAGATAATCCATATTTGAATGGCTAGTTGGAGATTTGAACCGTATTCCTCTTGATTTTCTTGCATAATGAAAGAAGTGATGCAGTACTAAAACCCAATTCCAGACATGGTATTTTTAAATGCTGGTCCAGTGCGTTCTGGAAAATCTGATTTATATTCCCAGTTTTTGTCTCGACCCATGCGGCTGAAACATTCGGATAACCGCTTACCCCTCAGCAAATCTATTGTCTCTTTCAATAGAGCTTACCGTCCCCCTCAAATGACATGTAGTCAATGGACATTTTACCACATCAGGTGACAAAAGTCATGGGAGGCCTCCCAATATCTTGTTGGATCTCCTTTTACCTGGCATAGTGCAGCAACTCGACGTGGCATGGACTCAACAAGTCGTTGGAAGTCCCCTGTAGAGAGATTGAGCCGTACTGTCTCTACAGCAGTTCATAATTGCGAAAGAGTTGCCGGTGCAGGATTTTGTGCACGAACTGACCGCTCGATTATGCCCTATAAATATTCGATGTGGCTCATGTCGGGCAATCTGTGTGGCCAACCATTTGCTCTAACTGTCCAGAAAGTTCTTCAAACCAATCGCAAACAATTGTGGCCGGGTGACACAGTGCATTGTCATCCATAAAAATTCCATTGTTGTTTGGGAACATGACATCCATGAATGGTTTTAAATAGTCTCCAAGTAGCCGAACATCCAGAGGATCTACTCCATTCCATATAAACACAAATTGGTTCAAATGGCTCTAAGCACTATGGGACTTAACATCTGAGATCATCAGTCCCCTAGGCTTAGAGAACTACTTAAACCTAACTAACCTAAGGACATCACACACATCCATGCCCGAGGGAGGATTCGAATCTGCGACTGTAGCAGCTGCGCGGTTCCGGATTTAAGCGCCTAGAACCGCTCGGCCACAACGGCCGGCCATATAAACACAACCCACACCATTATTGAGCCACCACCAGCTGGCACAGTGCCCCGTTGACAACTTGGGTCAATAGCTTCATGAGGTCTGTGCCGCACTCGAACCCTACCATCAATTCTTACCAACTGAAATCAGGACTCATCTGACCAGGCCGTGGTTTTTCAGTCGCCTAGGATCCAGCCGGTATGGTGACGAGCCCAGGAAAGGCGCTGCAAGCGATGTCGTGCTGTTAGCAAAGGTACTCACGTCGGTCATCTGCTGCCATAGCCTATTAACGCCAAATTTCGCCACATTGTCCTAACCGATACGTTCGTCGTATGTCTCACATTGATTTCTGCAGTTATTTCACGTGTTGTTGCTTGTCTGTTAGCAGTGACAACTCTACGTAAACGCCACTATTCTCAATCGTTAAGCGAAGACCGTCGGTCACTATGTTGTCTGAGGTGAGAGGTAATGCCTGTAAGTTAACGATTTTCGAAATGCAATGTCCCATGCATCTAGCTCCAACTACCATTTCGCTTTCGAAGTTTGTTAATTCCCGTCGTGCAGCCGTAATCACATTGGAAACATTTTCACATGAATCACCTGAGTACGAATGACAGCTACGCCAATGCACTACCCTTTTATACCTTATGTACGTGATACTACCGCCATCTGTATGAGTGCATATCGCTGTCCCACGACTTTTGTCACCTCATTGCACTTCAACGAAGATGAAATAAAATTAATGTGATAGCAATATGCCTATCAGGAATATATTCCAAAACTTCGCTGACAACGATGGTGCTAAGAACGATGGTATTCTAAATCTACATCCAGATACATACTCCGCAAGCCACCATACGGTTCGTGGAGGAGGGTGCCTTTCACCACTAGTAGTCATTTTCGGTGGAGGGTACCCTGTACGACTACTAGCCATTTCCTTAGTTGTTTCATTCGCAAACAGAGCCAAGGGAAAACTACTGCCTATGTGCCTCCATTGGACACCTAGTTTCTCTTGTCTTATATTCGTGATTCTTATGCGAAATGCAAGTCTGCGGCAGCAGAATCGTCCTGTAGTCAGTCTGAAATGACGTTTTCCTAAATTTTCTGGATTGTGTTCCTCTAAAAGAATATCGTCTTCCTTCCAAGAATTCGCATTTGAGTTGCCAAAACATACTTGCCTGTTGTTCGAACCTGTTGTTGTTGTAGTGGTCTTCAGTCCTGAGACTGGTTTGATGCAGCTCTCCATGCTACTCTATCCTGTGCAAGCTTCTTCATCTCCCAGTACCTACTGCAACCTACATCCTTCTGAATCTGCTTAGTGTATTCATCTCTTGGTCTCCCTCCACGATTTTTACCCTCCACGCTGCCCTCCGATGCTAAATTTGTGAGCCCTTGATGCCTCAAAACATGTCCTACCAACCGATCCCTTCTTCTAGTCAAGTTGTGTCACAAACTTCTCTTCTCCCCAATCCTATTCAATACCTCCTCATTAGTTACGTGATCTACCCACCTTATCTTCAGCATTCTTCTGTAGCACCACATTTCGAAAGCTTCTATTCTCTTCTTGTCCAAACTGATTATCGTCCATGTTTCACTTCCATACATGGCTACACTCCATACAAATACTTTCAGAAACGACTTCCTGACACTTAAATCTATACTCGATGTTAACAAATTTCTCTTCTTCAGAAACGATTTCCTTGCCATTGCCAGTCTACATTTTATATCCTCTCTACTTCGACCATCATCAGTTATTTTACTCCCTAAATAGCAAAACTCCTTTACTACTTTAAGTGTCTCATTTCCTAATCTAATCCCCTCAGCATCACCCGATTTAATTTGACTACATTCCATTATCCTCGTTTTGCTTTTGTTGATGTTCATCTTATATCCTCCTTTCAAGACACTGTCCATTCCGTTCAACTGCTCTTCCAAGTCCTTTGCTGTCTCTGACAGAATTACAATGTCATCGGCGAACCTCAAAGTTTTTACTTCTTCTCCATCAATTTTAATACCTACTCCGAATTTTTCTTTTGTTTCCTTTACTGCTTGCTCAATATACAGATTGAATAACATCAGGGAGAGGCTACAACCCTGTCTCACTCCTTTCCCAACCACTGCTTCCCTTTCATGCCCCTCGACTCTTATAACTGCCATCTGGTTTCTGTACAAATTGTAAATAGCCTTTCGATCCCTGTATTTTACCCCTGCCACCTTCAGAATTTGAAAGAGAGTATTCCATTCGACAATGTCAAAAGCTTTCTCTAAGTCTACAAATGCTAGAAACGTAGGTTTGCCTTTTCTTAATCTTTCTTCTAAGATAAGTCGTAAGGTTAGTATTGCCTCACGTGTTCCAACCTTTCTACGGAATCCAAACTGATCTTCCCCGAGGTCCGCTTCTACCAGTTTTTCCATTCGTCTGTAAAGAATTCGCGTTAGTATTTTGCAGCTGTGACTTATTAAACTGATAGTTCGGTAATTTTCACATCTGTCAACACCTGCTTTCTTTGGGATTGGAATTATTATATTCTTCTTGAAGTCTGAGGGTATTTCGCCTGTCTCATACATCTTGCTCACCAAATGGTAGAGTTTTGTCATGACTGGCTCTCCCAAGGCCATCATTAGATCTAATGGAATGTTGTCTAGTCCCGGGGCCTTGTTTCGACTCAGGTCTTTCAGTGCTCTGTCAAACTCTTCACGCAGTATCTTATCTCCCATTTCGTCTTCATCTACATCCTCTTCATTTCCATAATATTGTCCTCAAGCACATCGCCCTTGTATAAACCCTCTATATACTCCTTCCACCTTTTTGCCTTCCCTTCTTTGCTCAGAACTGGGTTGCCATCTGAGTTCTTGATATTCATACAAGTGGTTCTCTTCTCTCCAAAGGTCTCTTTAATTTTCCTGTAGGCAGTATATATCTTACCCCTAGTGAGACAAGCCTCTACATCCTTACATTTGTCCTCTAGCAACCCCTGCTTAGCCATTTTGCACTTCCTGTCGATCTCATTTTTGAGACGTTTGTATTCCTTTTTGCCTGCTTCATTTACTGCATTTTTATATTTTCTCCTTTCATCAATTAAATTCAATATTTCTTCTGTTACCCAAGGATTTCTATTAGCCCTCGTCTTTTTACCTACTTGATCGTCTGCTGCCTTCACTACTTCATCCCTCAGAGCTACCCATTCTTCTTCTACTGTATTTCTTTCGCCCATTCCTGTCAATTGTTCCCTTATGCTCTCCCTGAAACTCTGTACAACCTCTGGTTCTTTCAGTTTATCCAGGTCCCATCTCCTTAAATTCCCACCTTTTTGCAGTTTCTTCAGTTTCAATCTGCAGTTCATAATAGATTGTGGTCAGAATCCACATCTGCCCCTGGAAATGTCTTACAATTTAAGACCTGGTTCCTAAATCTCTGTCTTACCATTATATAATCTATCTGATACCTCTTAGTATCTCCAGGATTCTTCCAGGTATACAACCTTCTTTTATGATTCTTGAACCAAGTGTTAGCTATGATTAAGTCATGCTCTGTGCAAAATTCTACAAGGCGGCTTCCTCTTTCATTTCTTCCCCCCAATCCATATTCACCTACTACGTTTCCTTCTCTCCCTTTTCCTACTGACGAATCCCAGTCACCCGTGACTATTAAATTTTCGTCTCTCTTCACTACCAGAATAATTTCTTTTATCTCGTCATACATTTCATGTACACTCCTGGAAATTGAAATAAGAACACCGTGAATTCATTGTCCCAGGAAGGGGAAACTTTATTGACACATTCCTGGGGTCAGATACATCACATGATCACACTGACAGAACCACAGGCACATAGACACAGGCAACAGAGCATGCACAATGTCGGCACTAGTACAGTGTATATCCACCTTTCGCAGCAATGCAGGCTGCTATTCTCCCATGGAGACGATCGTAGAGATGCTGGATGTAGTCCTGTGGAACGGCTTGCCATGCCATTTCCACCTGGCGCCTCAGTTGGACCAGCGTTCGTGCTGGACGTGCAGACCGCGTGAGACGACGCTTCATCCAGTCCCAAACATGCTCAATGGGGGACAGATCCGGAGATCTTGCTGGCCAGGGTAGTTGACTTACACCTTCTAGAGCACGTTGGGTGGCATGGGATACATGCGGACGTGCATTGTCCTGTTGGAACAGCAAGTTCCCTTGCCGGTCTAGGAATGGTAGAACGATGGGTTCGATGACGGTTTGGATGTACCGTGCACTATTCAGTGTCCCCTCGACGATCACCAGTGGTGTACGGCCGGTGTAGGAGATCGCTCCCCACACCATGATGCCGGGTGTTGGCCCTGTGTGCCTCGGTCGTATGCAGTCCTGATTGTGGCGCTCACCTGCACGGCGCCAAACACGCATACGACCATCATTGGCACCAAGGCAGAAGCGACTCTCATCGCTGAAGACGACACGTCTCCATTCGTCCCTCCATTCACGCCTGTCGCGACATCACTGGAGGCGGGCTGCACGATGTTGGGGCGTGAGCGGAAGACGGCCTAACGGTGTGCGGGACCATAGCCCAGCTTCATGGAGACGGTTGCGAATGGTCCTCGCCGATACCCCAGGAGCAACAGTGTCCCTAATTTGCTGGGAAGTGGCGGTGCGGTCCCCTACGGCACTGCGTAGGATCCTACGGTCTTGGCGTGCATCCGTGCGTCGCTGCGGCCCGGTCCCAGGTCGACGGGCACGTGCACCTTCCGCCGACCACTGGCGACAACATCGATGTACTGTGGAGACCTCACGCCCCACGTGTTGAGCAATTCGGCGGTACGTCCACCCGGCCTCCCGCATGCCCACTATACGCCCTCGCTCAAAGTCCGTCAACTGCACATACGGTTCACGTCCACGCTGTCGCGGCATGCTACCAGTGTTAAAGACTGCGATGGAGCTCCGTATGCCACGGCAAACTGGCTGACACTGACGGCGGCGGTGCACAAATGCTGCGCAGCTAGCGCCATTCGACGGCCAACACCGCGGTTCCTGGTGTGTCCGCTGTGCCGTGCGTGTGATCATTGCTTGTACAGCCCTCTCGCAGTGTCCGGAGCAAGTATGGTGGGTCTGACACACCGGTGTCAATGTGTTCTTTTTTCCATTTCCAGGAGTGTATTTCTTCATCATCTGCAGAGCTAGTGGGCATATAAACTTGTACTACTGTAGTAGGCATGGGCTTTGTGTCTATCTTGGCCACAATAATGCGTTCACTATGCTGTTTGTAGTAGCTAACGCGCACTCCTATTTTCTTATTCATTATTAAACCTACTCCTGCATTACCCCTACTTGATTTTGTATTTATAACCCTGTAATCACCTGACCAAAAGTCTTGTTCCTCCTGCCACCGAACTTCACTAATTCCCACTATATCTAACTTTAACCTATCCATTTCCCTTTTTAAATTTTCTAACCTACCTGCCCGATTAAGGGAGCTGACATTCCACGCTCCGATCCGTAGAACACCAGTTTTCTTTCTCCTGATGACGTCCTCTTGAGTAGTCCCCGCCTGGAGATCCGAATGGGGGACTATTTTACCTCCGGAATATTTTACCCAAGAGGACGCCATTATCATTTAATCATACAGTAAAGCTGCATTTCCTCGGGAAAAATTACGGCTGTAGTTTCCCCTTGCTTTCAGCCGTTCGCAGTACCAGCACAGCAAGGCCGTTTTGGTTAATGTTACAAGGCCAGATCAGTCAATCATCCAGACTGTTGCCCCTGCAACTACTGAAAAGGCTGCTGCCCCTCTTCAGGAACCACATGTTTGTTCGAACCTATCAGTAACAAATGTAGCAGCCCGCCTCTGAATTGCTTCAATGTCTTCCTATAATCCGGCCTGATGTGGATCCCAAACACTCGGCCAGTACTCAAGAAAGGGTCGTACTGATGTCATATATGTGGCCTTCACAGATGAACCACACTATCCTAAAATTCTCCCAGTAAACTGAAGTGGACCATTTGCCTTCCGCACTACAGCCCTTACAAGCTCGTTCCACTTCGTATCGCTGCTTATCGTTATGCCTACATACTTCATACTGTGTCAAGCAGCACACTACTACTGCTGTATTCGAACATTACAGGACTTTTTTCCCTATTCATTTGCATTAACTTACATTTTTCTACATTTAGAACTACCTGCCATTCATTGCACCAACTATTCTCCCACAGTCACACAACAACGACACCTTACCGTACATCATAGCATCATCAGCTAACAACAGCAGATTGTTGCTCATCTTGTTCGCCATATCATTTATGTATGTAGAAAATAACAGCAGTCCTACTATACTTCTCTGGGACATTCCTGGCTCTACCTTTGTCTCTGATGAACACTCGCTGTCGAGGACAACGTAGCAGGTTCTGTTACAGTGTGTTAACTGTAAGACGGCAGAGTTGTGTGGGGAGTGCGGGGAGAGGAGGAAGCAAGCATTGGCTGGCGAGGGGAAAGGAGCCGTTGGGGAGGGGACAAGGCACGCCTACCAGTTGCAGTGCTGGCACTACAAATTGCGCGTCATGCTTACACGAAAGCAGACGAAAGGCTTGGAAGTAACACTCGCTTTAAGTGTTGTTCGTAAACGAAACTGAAATCGTCATGTATATTAAAATCTATATATATAAAAATGAATGTATGTATGTTTCTCTATTATGCGCTCACAAACCATTCATCCGATTGCAATGAAACTTTTGTGAGTTGTTCTCCGAACGCCCGAAAACAACAATATACAATGTTTTAAGAGTCAGGTCATTGTAGCATGCGATTCCCACTGCTCGCATTTTTTTTCATTTTATTTCATTCATATTGCCAAGCGTTTGTGGTGATACGCCAGGATGATTCTTGCAAAACTGTTTGAATCTTCCAATGCTACGCATGCTGTGTCCTGTGTATGTAGCAGCTCTCACTGAAGATTTGTAAATGGGGTGCAGCAATTTTTTCTGCTCCCTTTCCCTTTCGCAGCATTCAATCACACGCAATATAATTTTACGAGCATCGCTACGTAATACTGGTTTCCTTCTAACCGTAGGCCTACAGGTAGGCGTTGTTGGCGACTCCCGAGATGGGCCAGCACCTGCCTCTTCACTCATTTTGATAATGTTTAGCACAACTGCACAATAAAAACACGCAGAACAGTACAGCGCAAAACAATAACACAGCAGACGACAATGGCTACCTTGTACAACACAGTCAGCTACGTAATGTTGGCAGCAGTCGAAACTGCGTGCCTACCGAAGCCTCCCGACGTTTACCGACTTCTACCGATTCAGGACTAGGGAGAGGTCTGCCATCCAAAAGTTTACACACTGTACTTAAGTTCAAATGGCTCTGAGCACTATGGGACTTAACTTCTGTGGTCATCAGTCCCCTAGAACTTAGAACTACTTAAACCTAACTAACCTAAGGACATCACACACATCCATGCCCGAGGCAGGATTCGAACCTGCGACCGTAGCAGTCCCGCGGTTCCACTGTACTTAAGTCTTCGAGCCACTCACATATATGCTAACCTGCAATGGCGCTTCAAGTCAAATACTTCTGGGAAATCTAGGAATATGGAATCTAAATATTGAGCTTCATCCACAAGTTCGCATGATATCGTGTGAGAAAAGGACAAACTGAGTTTCATACCAGCGATGCTTTCTAGAAACGTGCTGATTCGTGTACTGACGCTTTCCCATCTCAGGGAAATATACAGGATGAATTTTCAACCGTGTACAAACTCTAGGGATTGATCGATGAGAGGATGCGGAACAAAAAAGTTCTAACGAACTTATGTCCGGAAATGCATGGTTTTCATGCTAGAGACACTTTATTCAGTCATACATTGTTACAGAGACTGCGGTCTAATACGCGCTGTACCATGCAGCCACAGTTACAGTATGTGTTCAAAATGGTTTCCATGTGCCTCAACGCATGCATGTACGCTCTGTAGCATGTTCTGTCTCTTACGCTCACAACTGCCAGGCTGCATCCGAACGGTGTCAAAGGCAGCATGAATACGCTGCTCCAGTGTCTTCACATCTTGAATGGACTCTGCACACACTGTACTTTTGAGATGGCTCCAAAACCGGAAGCACGGGTTGAGGTCAGGTGAATGAGCAGGCCATGCAACTGGACCCCCTCGTCCGATTCATCGACCAGGGAAGACACGGTCGAGATGCGACCAGACGTTTACGGTGAAGAGGGATGGTGCACCACCATGTAGCAGCTACATAACCCTTCGAATCAACAATGGCACTTCTTCAAGCAGGGGAGGCAAAGTCACCTACAACAAACGCTGATAGTTCCGGCCTGTTAGGCGACGTGGAAGGAAGACTGGTCCAAAATATGGTCGCCAATTATCCCCGCCCACACATTCCGGCTGCACCGAAGCTCATGGTTCGCTGTCACCATACCATGTGGGTTCTGTATAATATCCCACAGATGACTGTTGCATTTCCGGACATAAGTTCATTAAATCTTTCTTGTCCCACATCCTGTCATCGATCAACCCCTAGAGTTTGTATATGGTGGAAAAAAATTACCCTGTATATTATATGTTCAAAAATTCTGCAGCAAACAGATTTTAAGGATACTGGTCTGTAATTTTTCTGGTCCGTTAGTTTGCCCTTCTTGCACACGTGATCACTTGCGCTTTTTTTCCAGTCGCTTGGGACTTTACTCTGGTCGACAGATTCGCGATAAATGCAACCTAAATAAGGGGGCAATGCCGTAGAGTACTCTTTGTAAAAACGAATTGGGATTTCATTCGGACATGGCGATTTATTTGTGTTCAACTCTTCCAGTTGTTTCCCAAGGCCAGTGATGCCCATTACTACACTGAAGAGTGAAAGAGATCGGTACACTTGCCCAATATCGTATAGGGCCCCCACGAGCGCGCTGAAGTGCCGCAACATGAAAGTGGAATCGAAGCATTGCTGGAGGGAACTGACACCATGAATCCTGCAGGGCTGCCATAAATCCGTAAGAGTACGAGGGGCTGGAGATATCTTCTGAACAGCACGTTGCAAGGCATCCCAGATTTGCTCCATTATGTTCATGTTTAGGGAGTTTGGTGGCCAACGGAAGTGTTTAAACTCAGAAGAGTGTCTCTGGAGTCAATCTGTACCAATTCTGGAAGTGTGGAGTGTCGCATTGTCCTGCTGGAATTGCTCAAGTCCATCGGAATGCACAATGGACATTAATGGATTCAGGTGGTCAGGCAAGATGCTTACGTACGTATTACCTGTCAGAGTTGTATCTGGACGTATCATGGGTCCCATATCACTCCAACTGCACTTGCCCCACATCATTACAGAGCCTTCACCAACTTGAACAGTCCCCTGCTGACATGCAGAGTCCATGGATTCATGAGGTTGTCTCCATACCCGTACACATCCATCCGCTCGACACAATTTGAAACGAGACTCGTCCGAACAGGCAACATGTTTCCAGCCATCAACAGTCCAATGTCGGCCTTGACGGGCCCAGGCGAGGCATAGATTTGTGTCGTGCAGTCATCAAGGGTACACGAGTGGGTCTTCATCTCCGCTAACCCATATCGTTGATGTTTCGTTGAATAGCTCGCACACTGACACTTGTTGATGGCCTAGCACTGAAACCTGCAGCGTTCTCGGAATGGTTGCAATTCTGTCACGTTGAACAACTCTCTTCAGTCGTCGTTGGTCCCTTCCTTGTAGGATCTTCTTCTGGCCGCAGCGATGTCGGAGATTTGATGTTTTACTGGATTCCTGATATTCACAGTAAACTCGTGAAATGATCGCGCGGGAAAATCCCCACTTTCTCGCAAGCTCGGAGATACTGTGTCCCATCGCTCGCGCCGGCTGTAACACTACGTTCAGACCCACGTATCTTGATAACTGCCATTGTAGCATCAGTAACCGACCTAACAACTGCGCCAGATACTTGTCTTATGTAGGACTTGCCGATCGAAGCGCCGTATTCTACCTGTTTACATATCTCTGTATTTGAATACCCATGCCTGTGCCAGTTCCTTTGGCGCTGCAGCGTTTGTTCTCCATGTGAAAGTCTGTGCTGTGGTCAAAAGGGGGTGTGTTTATACGATCCTGGGTGAAAGATTTCTTAAAAGCGAATTTTAAAACCTCAGCTTTCCTTTTGCTGTTTTCAACTGCCACATCAGATTGGTCAACGAGTGAGTGGATAGAAGCCTTAGACCCACTTGGCGATTTTACGTAGGACCAAAATTTTTTCGGGGTCTCGGCATTTGCTAAGGTATGACGGTGGTGGTTGTTGTATGCTTCGCGCATCGATCTTTTTACAGATGCACGAATCTACTAAATTTCGCCTGTCGTCATTTGCGCATTCTCCTTTGAACCGAGAATGGAACAACCTTTGCTTCCTCAGCAGTTTCCGAATTTCGTTGTTAAACCACGGTGGGTCTTTTCCGTCCTTAATCCATTTACTTGGCACATACTTCTCCAGAGCAAGACTTTCAATCCGTTTAAACTTTGCCTATAATTCCTCGCTTTCTTTTTCGCTTTTATTCTGATATACACGAGTCAGAATGATTGTTAATGGAACTTTGCGAATATTTCTGATGGAACTCACATACCTTGAGAGACGACGCGTTCTTCATGCTCCGTATCACTGGCGCTCAGACAAACAAGCTGAAGCACGAACATTACATAGCAGAGGACGGGACGCATGGCAGCACAGAACTGACTCCGTTGGCGGACGTTCGGGTACATAAACCGCGGAAGTCTCATTACAGTGGCAACAATAACGCTTTTGATTAAATGACCTCCGCAATCATGATACACGGTCGTCATGTTAACTGTATGCTACATTTTGTCACATACGAGGTCAAAACTTTCCTGTGCACCATTCGTCCAGGACACGCATCCACACACTAGCCTCAGCAAATGAAAATTATGCTAAGGAACCTAAAATTCATATTTTTTATTCTCGAATCGGCTTTTCTGGTTTTTTAATGATATCCTGTGAGTTATGTTCCGTGTAGTCTCGTAGAATATTACACAAATAATGTGTATAGGCACGGAAAAGGATATTACCCTTCTGATTAGTGGGATAGGAGTAAGCCGACTAAAACAGACGTGTGTTTGTGTTTTGCATCACTTCGCCCCTTTCCACACGGAGGCACATTCCAATTAGTCTAACTTACGCAAAGAAGGAATCGATTGTGGAATCATCATGATAACAATTTAAGTGATTGGGATTAGATGTTCGGACGCAAAATCAGATCGGTGCAGTGGAATTTGTACTGAGACTTCGTCAGCTTTTAAGTTGTTTGGTAATGTCATCACACAGCCCTTCATAGCCGCTATTCACTTCCTAACAACACTGAATATGTTTCTACTAATGTCACTGTCAGAGGTACGCCCGGATAGCCGAGCACGTTAATCCGCGGCTTCCACGATACGAGGATGCAAGCCTGCCTCCGATCGAATCCGTTTCGCGAATTAACAACTAGCGCCAGTGAACCGCTAGCATGGATACGGTTTTCACATAGTTTCCCACACACAATTAGGTAAACACCGAGCTGGTAGCGATGTCTCGTCTCAGACACTCACTTCACAAACATTTAGATGCCGACTTGTGGGGTACACAGGTACATTCCAGGGGGAAGTGGTAACATCGAGAAGAGCATCCGTCCATCGAGTACAACAAACATTGCATCAGCCCATGAAACAATGCCGACCCCGAGGGAAAAAGGGAAAAGGCAAAGATAGAGAAAGACCGTCGCTGTCTGGGCTTGAAACGTTTCTTGACGTCTGCTTAAGAGGCACGTTTAATTTCTTTAGCGCTTTTTTTTTTTCACGTAAACCCATAAGAATTGGTCACATTCCGCCCACTTGATGAAGTGTAATCTTCAGATATCACTTCGACGTAACATATCGCAGAAGAAAGTCTGAATTTTAGTCATGCTCACGTCTGACGTGTTAATCGCCGCTAAATCTTATTAATGTGCAACACGTGTCGCCAAAAAATTTCATTCGTATAAGCACAGTCTACGCTAAGCCGAGAAATTTACTCTCGGCGCTCGTAATTTGTTATCCCAGTCTCAGAAGTTTCTCACAAGAAATCCATGGATTGGCCAAATTAGGCGTTTAGTGAAGAGCGCACTGGTGCTTCAGCGCTTCATGTTCATTTTCTTTTACACTGAGCCGCTTTTTAAGTTACAAAATCCCAACCCTTAAACCAGATACATCTTTTAATTGCAATGGCATGTTACTGATATACATCATGTAACAGTTGAATCATGTGCTTGAGATGCCCTTTCAGATGAATGGATACTTCATGAGGTTCGGAGTTCCACATTCGAAAACGCAGTCCTTTCTTCAAAAAAGTTATCGTCCAAAGCTTGCAAAGAAACAGTATTTGAATTTTTAGCATTGGCGGCCTTTGTTTTATCCTGTGAATTAGTATCATAGAAGGCGTCTTTCTCGTTTGCATTGTGAACGAGAGGAGGAAACTTCATACTTTAACAACTCTTCGTTAGCTGTTCACTACTACCGCAATAGTTATGCAATTAACTCAATGTAATACAAACAACACTGTGAACTACAATAATTTAGTCACTAGTTAAAAACTGAACGTCTTGACCATTTTTTAACATGCTTCGCCTTGACACACAAAGCACTGAGCTACGATCCATGGTCCTTCCTCAGCGTAATGTCTCAAATGTGTATTTGTGTATGTTAATATGTTAAGTGTTTGTACAGTGTAGTGTTACGGTAGACGACTATAGAAGAGAAGGGTAGGCAGAATGCGAAATCTGTTGCCAACATAAAACTTGCTGGTCTCAAACAGCAACAAGGCTTAGCCAATTTTGAAGTCCCTCTTCAACGGACAAATTAAAGTCACATGCCTGCACACCACGTGACAACTGCGGAGAAAATGGTTCAAATGGCTCTGAGCAGTATGGGACTTAGCATCTTAGGTCATCGGTCCCCTAGAACTTAGAACTACTTAAACCTAACTAACCTAAGGACATCACACACATCCATGCCCGAGGCAGGATTCGAACCTGCGACCGTAGCAGTCCCGCGGTTCTGGACTGAAGCGCCTGGAACCGCACGGCCACCGCGACCGGCTAACTGCGGAGAGATACGCTGTATAACGTAGGGCATTGTGACGCAATCAGACGATTAGCAGCTGTAAGCTGCGATCTGAAACCCCCCTTAGATTTGATGACAAATCGTATACTACCGGGATTCGAATCACTACCTCTGAGAAAAGCATCATGTGTTATATACCTCAGCTACAGAACCGAAAAAAGGAAAGGCTACATGACATGAACGCAAGATTCCATGTTTACATTGTAAGTTATACAACGAAACTATGTACTATGTGGTGTCATCTAAAGCTGAACGTTAGCGAGTGTGTGTGCACATGTGCGCGTGCGTTTGAAGCTTTTATAAGTAATAATAATGACAGTATCAATTTAGTGACCAATGGCAAATAAAAATAGGAGAGTAGGTCTATACACACTCGAAGAAAAACAAAAAACGACTCACCACGAAGGAAATACCCGAATGGAACGGAAATCTGCAGATGTGATGTACAGTCTCAGACATAAAAACTGACCGCCGGCCGGCCGCCACAGAGACTTAAGTCCGAGTCGTTCACTTAAGGTGGCCAATAAAACTGACTGCCCCTGACAACGCTAAGTCCGGCACAATCTGATAACACTGTAAGGTGGGGAAGCGTCAGGAGGAAGTGTTGTCTACTTCCGAGATGATATCGTGTTGTGAGAGTCTGGTCAAGTGATGCCGGCACGGTAGCTCAGTGTGTTCGGTCAGAGGTTTTAGCTATCCTCTGTAATAAAAAGAACGGATGGACGAACAACCTGAACAGGTGTCATCGGACATCTGCCACCAACAAATTCAACTAACAATATAGAACAAAATGAGATTAAAAAAAGTAATAACTGTCGTGCATTCAAAACTTACAGTCGCGTTTTCGCGTCTGACTGTATCCCTTTCTTTCTTTTTTCTTTTTTTTAACCACATTTCGGACCTCGTCTAAAGTTATGAGCCTGACTGAACATCGAAGATGATTCACTTCACATTCAATCCACCAGTAACAACAAATACTTCCAAAAACAATTCCACAGGACAGCTCTTGGCTGCGTCGTGGTCAGAAAATGATATTTTTATTACAACAAAAATCGTTCTGGCACGAATGATTTTCGACATTAAGGAAGTCTCGACTGCTGATATAAGCGATGGATTACCTTTTAACCACCACGTGACATTTGCATTCAACAGGCAAGTTTCAGAAGTCTGGTGTAGGGGTACTGCATCCTCTAACTCTAAACAACAAAAATCAGCGGAGTGACTATTATTGCAGTTTTGCTTTAACTTTATCAGGTCGCTCATTGAGCATTGCTATGCAATGCTGTTACCAGTGACGAATTATGATGCCTTTATCGTTAACTTCCTAAGAAGAAACGAAAGGCTGAGCCCCACTAAAAGACTTAAACTTGAGCAAAGAGTAGCGTGAACATAATATTTTCCATCTGATAGCTCCAAAAGTGTGTTTCGCACTATGAATTCGTCCCCAAGGGTGTGTCCATCACAGCTGGAATTTGTTGCCAACAATTTAGACACCTTTCGGTCGCAGTGTAAGAAAATCGACCGTCTGAACTACATCACGTGTGCTACTGCATGATAACGCACTCTGTTGATTTGAGAAACAAAACGATCCAGGAGATTGATAGGGAAGTCATCTCTCAGGCACTTGTATTGACAGGGAAGTCATCTCTCAGGCACGTATACTCGTAAAATTTTACCTTTCCCGATCTTGATCGATCAACTGTCAAGCAAATTCCTGGAAAGCTATATTGCCCATGTATCACACTGAGCCAGGTTTTACAGTTTATTGCCATAGTTGATCGTAGAGAACTCTGCAAGAAGGATGTATGTCATGCGCTGGAAATATATTTATTACACTGGAATATTAACAGCGCTACATTACACATGACTGACAGGTCGGAAACTCAAGCGATCTAACATTATAGCCTGTTTTAATTGCGGAACGTTGTAGCCTTAGGAGTGCATGTGTTTATGTTCTCTCTTACCAATACCTTCGAGGCACTGTTCCTGGACTCTAGAACCATACATTAGAGTTGATAGCGTAGTTGGTTTACGTAAAATGCTTTGAATTCCATCCACCTGGATCTTCATCATACATAAAAATCACCCGTTTCTTGTTCTTCTTAACCCTGTGCTATTCATCACAACACTTTCAAATCTGTTACTATACACCAATAATGGGTGCTAACCTCCTCAACATGGGTGCATCTGGGGAAATCTTGTGCACTTGGATGGGTAAGGACTCGGCAAGCTCCATTGATTCACGAGACGTGGAATGTAGCGGTCTATTTGTGGTCAGCTGCAGATTAAATCGGTAACGGTGCTGCAAGGTGGGTTGGTCAAAGACTGTGCAGGGAGGCATTTCAGTCTCTAATTTTACCCTAAGACTGCGAGAATGCTCTATGAATCCCATCTGCACAGAGATAGATCGTAAATTATGCACTATGCTCGAGATGCTAGAAATATGTAGAGCACTGTGTGGTATACTTTGTTGATTTATGTGTTCGAGAATTAACAGTGAACGGATGTAGTGCACAGTCATCTATCTACATTCACAATGATACTTGCAAAGTAGAGAAGGGACGGTTTAGCTATGATACTGAAATTGGGATAACATGCTGTCACATCATTGGCCGGTGTTTACATTACTGTAAAATTGCTAAAATTGTTCACATTATCAACTGTGATGCTTATTATTACAGTATATTGACGGTGTCTTTTCCATCCCATCCATCCACTGACAGGCTGTTGGTTACCACATAATGATTGACTGACAACGCTTGTTTGACTTGGGAAAAGAGTTTTGTGTTATGGGTGACACCTTCTGGGGATTGCTAGCACCGAAACAGTAATCGCGTACATGAGTGCAATATGAGAAATCAGTCAAAGTGGAACACAGAGCCATCAGCTATTCCGTCACTGTGACAGGTGAGTTTAAATGTAGAGGTAGCCCAGTTGACGTATCTTCCTTCCAAAATTCAAACTTCCCACCAGGGGGTCTTGGCAGGGGACTGTGGCACTTTCCCGCCATCTTGGGTAACAGTACTTGCGTCATCAGCTGACATCACAGCACCCAGCTTGAATGACATCACAGCACCCATCTTGAATGACGTCATCCGCAGCAGAGTGCAACGTCTTGGATAGCTGTACTTTGGGGTGATGTCCTTGTTGTCTGTGAGAGGTCGTGGATCAGAACGTCTTAATGTCAGTTTAGAACCTGACACAACCTCGAAGTCGTGGCATAAAAATAAAATGTTTGGCCGTGTACAAAGCGTGTTAGAAAATAATGTTTTAAAAAACAAGACATGGCTGCAGTGGGGAGGGGGCGTCTCTTGCAACTTACAGTATAGTCTGCGGGATACTATCATCCTCCTAGAGTACAGGTTATGGAACTTTAAACTTGTCTGTGCAGTTGATCAATAACAGCACATTTAATAGGATCGTCACCCGTCTTCGATGCCTGCATGCATGTGGTATTTGTTTTCGATATATGGGAGGAGAGAGATGCGTTAAAAATGTTATCTAGTTCTCTATCGGACGTAGTTAGTTGAGCTTTTATAGGTCATAATTTTTCTCTTATGTATGGTGCAGAATAACGAAGATAGCTTGTTGGGGAGATAGATGTGAATGGATGTAGATCTGTAGTATCTGTATCTAGTTTGGGGATGTGCCAAAATGCGTCCATTTCCACCGAATGATCAAAACACGGTCTTGTTGTACTAACACAGGGCTCTCTGTTTCTATGCGGGTTGCATGAGGTGGTGGATAAGGCTTTCTCTGGCTTCTACCCCGTTCTGACTTAAATTGGAATGATCACATGCACAAAGCTGCAGAAATGTCAGCAGACGCAGGATGCGTAGGTACTGACTAAAACCACGTTGGAATTTTACTGTAGCAGACAGGTTTGCGAATGATGATGTGTTTCGAGATATGAGAGTGCCAGAAATATGATTCACTTGTGGCTGTAATCATTAAATGACTTCTCCATTGGATCGAAAGCAAGTTGAATGGAAAGACTTGATTCCAAATCCCAGACAGCGTTTCTAGTGGATAGCGTAGCATTAGAGATCTGGAAAGTTAATCTACATTTCTTACGACCTCAATCAGCACACCATCTACTCTTTGTGATCCTTCTCAATCAACCATCACCTTTAGCCCAGTGGATATATCACCGAACCTCTGACATGGGATCTAGATAGAACGCGTTACAAATTCTGTAGAAATATCTAGCTGCGGTGGCGTGAGGGATTCGCAAATACAGGTTTCATACCACGTTCCTTAGTCGAATCACTTTCTAAATTGGTTAATTTTATTATGAGGTTGCACCATCGGCGATGTGTAAGCACACAGTTCGTCTGATACTATATACTCCAGTTATTGCTGTCACGATATCTGTCTGGACAAAAAACCACATCATTCAGTGGTAATGTCATACCTCGATTTGTAAAGTGGGTATAGCTTTTAATATGGATACTTGTATGCACTTGTAGAACAAAGACCACTTGTGACAGTAACATACAGTAGTTGTTGGGATCGGGTTTTTTAACATCTGGCGGTTTGTAAGATGTTTAAAACTCTCTTTGTAAGACACGGTGATAGCACTCACAAGAAAACATATGAGACATGTCCACCCATGGTTGATTTTCTCTCAGTATTATTTCGTATGTAAAACGCAGTACAATAGTTTAAGGGAGTGGTTGACAAAAGAATGCGCGAGAATGGCGTTCAAAAGTATGTGAAATTCGAAAAGTGTAGTATAAAATGGTGGGAGGAGATAACTAATTACTTAATTTGGTATCAAAAGCGGTACAACAGTTTAAGGAAATGGGGGTTATATGGAAAACCACTTAACAGAACAATAGGTTAAGTGCCAACAAAGGTCCAAACATTAGTCTAAGACACCCAGAGTACAGTGCCGAATATTAGGCTGGCCGGAGTGGCCGTGCGGTTCTAGGCGCTACAGTCTGGAGCCGAGCGACCGCTACGGTCGCAGGTTCGAATCTTGCCTCGGGCATGGATGTCCTTAGGTTAGTTAGGTTTAATTAGTTCTAAGTTCTAGGCGACTTATGACCTCAGAAGTTAAGTCGCATAGTGCTCAGAGCCATTTGAGCCATTTTGAACCGAATATTAGGTTATGCAACATGTTTACTTCATGTAATCGCTTCTTGTGAGACCTAGATGTTTCCAAACAGCAGAGAATGATGAGCAGGAGTAATCGAACCCCCACAAACTGAATTTGTTAAATAAATAAACAATATACCCTTTCCATATATTCTGTACATTCTCTAAATTGTTTAAACAATATTCCATACAGAGCAATCGATTTCTCTCCAAATGACCGATCATTTTCCGGGAGGGAGGAGAGGGTGGGAAAGGAGGGGTTTACCAGAGGGGAATAGGTTAGTTAATTGATCAATTTAATTAAGTAGTCAATCAAATTGATAAGAGTGAGAGGAGCTATTCCAATAATTCAGATCTGAAAGTGTACTGGAGCAGCGAGGGGAGGTTTCCTGAGGGGGGGGGGGTGTAGGGGGGTTGGGGGGGGGGAATAGGTTAAGTGCAGTAATATGGAAAACTACTTAACAGAACGATTGGTTAAGGACCTATCAATCAAAGGAGAACAATAGGTTTGCCCCTGAATGCATACCTGCCACTGATGTAGGGAACCTGCACTAACAAAATGGACTGGCGTCCTTGTTACCCTACTGCTTACAGTGTGGCTGCGAGAAAGCGGAATAATTGCCGGGAGGGGGGCGGGGGTGTTTACCGCATATTTGGTATCCGGAAAAGATGGGAATCTGCTTCTGACGAGAAGCGTCTGTAGTAGATAGGCCCTCCAGGCAGGCTGGCCATTGTGTGCCGATAGTGCAATGGTCACCACGTCTGCCTAGTAAGCAGGAGGTCCAGGTTCGAACTGCAGGCAGTCACAAATTTTCATCTGCCGGCAGTGCTGTATTTCTACACCCTATTACAGTGTGGACGCCTGCCCTCCGATATTTAAGGTGCAATTGTTTTTTTAGGCAATAAATGTGATTTGCGAACATTTGTCTTCCCATCAATGTAACGGGACTTCAATGGCATCCATTCCTTAGGCATTGCTTTGTGAAGGTGCTAACACATTTCATATACATGCGAATCAGGTTGTAGCCCATATTTAGTCAAATAATGTATGGTCAGTATACAAGTATTTACGAACTGTAGAAGCAGGATTGCAGCGAGCTGATCACTCGACCAATTGCAATGTAGAGTACTTGTGTAGTGAGTCATTTCAGCTGCATAACTGATGGTAATATTTGTCAAGCAGTTCACTGCAGAATTAATGCAATACCCGCACGATGATCTCTGTATAGCCGTACTGTATCATTAGCAGCTAGTGAATGGAATACTATGTTCGTTAAATCAGATTACTCAAGCTGATGCCAAATAAAGAATACCGACTACGCCACCACACTATCGTTACTTAGGTAGTCAGTGCTAGATTATGTGCGTCACTATTAACGTAACTGTAAGCAGTTTGACAGCATAACACCACCACATCCACTGACAACTTGTACCATTATCATCACACAGTTGTTACAGTGACTACATGTTGCTGATGTTTGTCGAGAATAGCCGAAAGCGCGACATGAATGTGAAGTTCCATTTGCATTAGCTGAGGGAGAATCGGTAAAATTGTCATTACTAATGGAGGGATGGGATCTTCTTCAGTGTATATGTACCAAAGGTAGACTCGGAATGTTTTTCTGTTAAATAATTCATTGCAGAAATCGTTCTATTTTGTTACAATAATGAGCGGCGGTAATTGTTTATAGCGATATTTTGTAAGTATACAATGGTACATTGGTAAGCCTGGTAAAAAAGCAAGAAAAAAACCTATGTTTCGTAAACAACTCACATTACTTCTCGACATAGACTCCTCTGAGGCCTAGACACTTGGTCCAGCGACCCTCCAGCTTTTCATCCCATGGGAAAAATAGGCTCTGTCAAAATTTGCAAAATACTCGTTGACTGCAACTGTCTCCTTTGATGAAAATTTCTTCCCAGCAATCCAAAGTTTCAAGTCAGGGAAAAGCAAGAAGGCACTTGGGGCTAAGTCTGGTGAATAGGGTGGATGAGCAACCAATTGAAAGACCAATTCATGCACTTTCACCATTGTTATCGCTGATCTGTGGAATGGTGCATTATCCTAGTGAAATAGTACTTTTTTGAGTGCCAGCCTTGGTCTTTTTTCAGCAGACGCAAGTTTCAAACTATCCAACAACGAAGAACGATAGGATCCAGTTGTAGTTACGAGGTGCATTCAAGTTCTAAGGCCTCCGATTTTTTTTCTCCGGACTGGAAAGAGATAGAAACATGCGCATTGTTTTAAAATGAGGCCGCGTTCATTGTCAATACGTCCCAGAGATGGCAGCACCGTATGGCAGATGGAATTTTACCGCCAGCGGCGAGAATGAGAACTGTTTTAAATACTTAAAATGGCGACGCTTTCCTTACTTGAACAGCGTGCAATCATTCGTTTTCTGAATTTGCGTGGTGTGAAACCAATTGAAATTCATCAACAGTTGAAGGAGACATGTGGTGATGGAGTTATGGATGTGTCAAAAGTGCGTTCGTGGGTGCGACAGTTTAATGAAGGCAGAACATCGTGTGACAACAAACCGAAACAACCTCGGGCTCGCACAAGCCGGTCTGACGACATGATCGAGAAAGTGGAGAGAATTGTTTTGGGGGATCGCCGAATGACTGTTGAACAGATCGCCTCCAGAGTTGGCATTTCTGTGGGTTCTGTGCGCACAATCCTGCATGACGACCTGAAAATGCGAAAAGTGTCATCCAGGTGGGTGCCACGAATGCTGACGGACGACCACATGACTGCCCGTGTGGCATGTTGCCAAGCAATGTTGAAGCACAATGACAGCATGAATGGGACTTCCTTTTCGTCGGTTGTGACAATGGATGAGACGTGGATGCCATTTTTCAATCCAGAAACAAAGCGCCAGTCAGCTCAATGGAAGCACACAGATTCACCGCCACCAAAAAAATTTCGGGTAACCGCCAGTGCTGAAAAAATGATGGTGTCCATGTTCTGGGACAGCGAGGGCGTAATCCTTACCCATTGCGTTCCAAAGGGCACTACGGTAACAGGTGCATCCTACGAAAATGTTTTAAGAACAAATTCCCTCCTGCATTGCAACGAAAACGTCCGGGAAGGGCTGCGCGTGTGCTGTTTCACCAAGACAACGCACCCGCACATCGAGCTAACGTTACTCAACAGTTTCTTCGTGATAACAACTTTGAAGTGATTCCTCATGCTCCCTACTCACCTGACCTGGCTCCTAGTGACTTTTGGCTTTTTCCAACAATGAAAGACACTCTCCGTGGCCGCACATTCACCAGCCGTGCTGCTATTGCCTCAGCGATTTTCCAGTGGTCAAAACAGACTCCTAAAGAAGCCTTTGCCGCTGCCATGGAATCATGGCATCAGCATTGTGAAAAATGTGTACGTCTGCAGGGCGATTACGTCGAGAAGTAACGCCAGTTTCATCGATTTCAGGTGAGCAGTTAATTAGAAAAAAAATCGGAGGCCTTAGAACTTGAATGCACCTCGTATATCCTTGGGAATCCCAAAAAGCAATGGGCCGTCACCTTACCCGCTAATACAGTGGTCTTTACCTGCTTCGCTACACTTTCACCAGCCTTTGTCAATTGTTTTGACTGCCATTTTGACTCTGGTGTGTAATGATGGATCCAGGTTTCATCAACAGTCACAAATCGGTGCGAAAAGTCTTGCAGTTAGCGATTAAACATCACCAAACATTGTGTTGAAATGTGCCAGATGAGCTTTTGGTCGACTGTGAGCAACTGTGGCATGCACTTCACATGCAGTTTCTTTCTCCATGCGGGATAATATGCACTGGCTCGGTTGAGATGCCTACAGTCTCAGCAATCTCACGAATTTTCATTCGATGGTCTTGCATTACCGTATCTTGGATTTTGTCAATGATTTTCATTGTGGTGATCTGGACTTTACGGCTGGATCGCTTAAATTCATTAACCCAAAAGTAAGTGGTCTTCAAACTGGCGTTCTATGGATAGAAGCGTGAATGTCAGATTCCTGAATCAGGCAGGTAGGTTAGAAAATTAAAAAGGGAAATGGATAGGTTAAAGTTAGATATAGTGGTAATTAGTGAAGTTCGTTGGCAGGAGGAACAAGACTTCTGGTCAGGTGAATACACGGTTATAAATACAAAATCAAATAGGGGTAGTGCAGGAGTGGGTTTAATAATGAATAGGAAAATAGGAATGCGGGTAAGCTACTACAAACAGCATAGTGAACACATTATTGTGGCCAAGATAGACACGAAGCCCACGCCTACAACAGTAGTACAAGTTTATATGCCAACTAGCTCCGCAGATGACTAAGAGATTGATGAAATGTATGATGAGATAAAAGAAATTATTCAGATAGTGAAGGGAGACGAAAATTTAATTGTCGTGGGTCACTGGAACTCGACAGTAGGAAAAGGAAGAGAAGGAAACGTAGTAGGTGAATATGAAATGGGATTAAGGAATGAAAGAGGAAGCCGCCTGGTAGAATTTTGCACAGAGCACTACTTCATCATAGCTAACACTTGGTTCAAGAGTCATGAAAGAAGGTTGTACACATGGAAGAACCCTGGAGATACTAAAAGGTTTCAGACAGATCATATAATGGTAAGACAGAGATTTGGGAACCAGGTTTTAAACTGTAAGACATTTCCAAGGGCAGATGTGGACTCTGACCACAATCTATTGGTTGTGAACTGTAGATTAGAACTGAAGAAACTGCAAAAAGGTGGGAATTTAAGGAGATGGAACCTGGACAAACTGACAGAACCAGAGGTGGAAGAGAGTTTCAGGGAGAGCATTAGGGAACGATTGACAGGAATGGGGGAAAGAAATACAGTAGAAGAAGAACTGATAGCTTTGAGGGATGAAATAGTGAAGGCAGCAGAGGATCACGGAGGTAAAAAGACGAGGGCTAGTAGAAAACCTTGGATAACAGAAGATATATTGAATTTAATTGATGAAAGGGGAAAATATAAAAATGCAGTAAATGAAGCAGGCAAAAGGAATACTAACGTCTCAAAAATGAGGTCGACAAGAAGTGCAAAATGGCTAAGCAGCGATGGCTAGAGGACAAATGTAAGGATGTAGAGGCACATTTCACTAGTGGTAAGTTAGAAACTGCCTACAGGAAAATTAAAGAGACCTTTGGAGAAAAGAGAACCACTTGTATGAATATCTAGAGCTCAGATGGAAACCCAGTTCTAAGCAAAGGAGGGAGAGCAGAAAGATAAATAGTTTGGACAAGAAGAGAATATAAGCTTTCGAAATGTGGTGCCACAGAAGAATGTTGAAGATGAGGTGGGTAGATCACATAACTAATGAGGAGGTATTGAATAGAATTGGAGAGAAGAGAAATTTGTGGCACAACTTGACTAGAAGAAGGGATCGGTTGGTAGGACATGTTCTGAGGCATCAAGGGATCACCAATTTAGTATTGGAGGGAAGCGTGGAGGGTAAAAGTCGTTGAGGGAGACCAATATATGAATACACTTAGCAGATTCAGAAGGATGTAGGTTGCAGTAGGTACTGCGAGATGAAGAAGCTTGCACAGGATAGAGTGGCATGGAGAGCTGCATCAAACCAGTCTCTGGACTGAAGACCGCAACAACAACAACAAGCGGTCTTCAATGATGGTGCAGAATCCAAATGAAATTCATCCAATTCTGTTTTGGTTTGTGTGCCAGTCCAACGCTTCAAATGAAAATGTTTAATTATGTAATGGAAATCGATTTTTTTCATTCTCTATCGCAGTCGACAAGCTGGCCATTTCAGATGGCTATCAACAATGAACTGTATGCTATACATTGTTGAAATTCCTTGTAACTTCCTGTGAATAATCCAACTTACCAACCATGAAGGCACTACAAAAATGTTCCGTTCTTTCGTGGAAATTTTCCAGACTTAACAAACCATCCCCGAACATACGTAGCTTTTTCTGTATTATTTACAGGTCTTATAGTGATCTCACACACTAATAAGTAACATGTCTCCTCCTCTTTCTTACTCTGCCTGGGAGCACTGTTTGTCAAAAATGACATCGCCCACACGTAAGATATATTACTTGTATTAAAGTACACAAGAATTGAAAGAATTAAAGTACAAATAGTATTAAAAAGTATTAAGTTTTAAAAGAGAACTGGTTGGAGGAGTAGGAGAGCTTGTTTCTAACCGTGTCAGTCATGTCAGAATTGATTACACATACATTGTTTAAATAATGCAGATTTCGCTACCATTGCTGGGGTGATGGGCTAGTGTAGTATTAGTTGCTCAATTTGGTTCGGCCACTGTGCCCAGTATCCCCACACTCCAGGCAGTCCGGTAAGTGTACCCTACCCTACAAGTATCTCACGTTACTTGCAGAACCAGTACTGATGTGTACTTGTAGCACTGTGCTAATTCTTATATATGCCACATCTACAGGCACCTTTGGTGCACAATCTTGAAAATCGGGAAAAGTGTAGTACTTACAGAATTTTGTTATGCCATCACACACTAGTCTCTTATGTTATACATTTTGTTGATGTTTACTGAGATTTTGTGGAATATGTTGTGATGTCATTATTTCTACCAATAGGAGGAAGTGCTCGTTTTAACACATACACTATGACATTATACACACTGGTAATGTATGGACGACTTAGCAAGAGTTAATTTTTTATGTATCGCTCTGTGGCATTTCTATAACATTTAAAATATTTAAATGGCATATTTGTTGTTAAATAATATACTGTGCTAATTTATTTGTATATTACACTGTGGCCTTTCTTTAACATTACAGTCCATGCAAGAGCATATATGTTGTTAAATAATGCATTGCGTTTATGTATTGCATTGTGGTATTTCTTTAACTTTTAAAGTATCTGCAAGAGTGTGTTTGTTGTTAAATAATGCACTGCAGTAATTGGTTAACGTTTTTTTGATAAAGGTTTTGGTATTTGAAAAAAAATCTGTAAAAATTGAAACAAATAATTCACAGTAGCAATTAATTATGAGATTACTTACATGTCTTCTTATTCTGACTGGGGGGGGGGGGGGAGGTTGGTCTCTACTGCCACATCGAATGACAAAATTCGCATGACTGGGATAATAATAAAATTAATTTGTTAACAAATACCTACACCATGATCCTCTCACTACACAGCACATAGTTTGAACATAGATCAATAGAGCACAGCTGATAAATATTTCAGATTGATCACATACTTTTGAGCACGGGAAACATTGTGGTCAGCTGAAAGCGTCATACTGTTGCTGTAATGTGACACAGGCGTGATATGACATGGGCGTGACATGAAACTGATGTGAAATTCGAAGCAGTGGGACAAAATCCATGTAATTGGAATAATAATAAAATCAATTTGTTATTATTATCATTATTATTATTATTTATAACAAATACCCACACCCTGGTCCTAAAGAAATTGATCCTTCTCCCTCTGGTGCACAGAACAGGACTGCTGTCCCCCACACAATTGCTCTAGCTATAAAGGATGAGGAGGGGGAGGCGTAGCTTGAATATCTGCAGGTTGGAGGGGTAGCTGGTGACGCTGAATGTATCACATATGTATAAATGGCAGGGTTCCCAAAGACTTATCAGTGGATTAAACCTGTTATAACAAGCAGTGTCACATGTGCAGCGGCAGGCCTGGGGGGGGGGGGGGTGATGGGAGGGGGGGGATGTCCTTGAATGTACCACATACAAGGGCATGGGCAGTGTTCCCAGAAGTGTAATCAGTGGATTGAATCAGTTATAACCACCAGTGTGAGAGCGGTCCTAGAGGGTGGGGAGGAAGATGACCTTAGGTCTTATTGATCCAGGGGGAGGGAGTGACCTTGAATATAAATTGCACGATCGTTTCAGGTGTGCAGGTGGGAAAGGACTTCCCCTGGGAGACCTTAGACGTAACTTGCTCAGTTGCCTCAGCTGTAGCCTGACATCTGAAGTCCTTGTCAGCGATTTTGAGATAAAAAAAGCGGTTATAACTGCTTCTGTACCACAACATACACTGTTTATCTACTCTTGTTCACACTATGAGTTCTGCACCACCAGACATTTCTTAGCTCGTATGAAATCTAACTCTGCATAATCTCTTCAAGGTTAGCATGCTTTTCTGTTGGAACGATGGGAAGTCGCAATTGCTGAACCAAAATCGAGCATGAATTTCGTAAACATTTGACATTATATACCTTGAGAAACCTACCAAGTGGTTCTGTCATGCAAAATCACCACAGAACCATTTCACTATAGTCGTACATATTTCAATGTCCTACAACCTGGCATGCTTGTAGAACCCAAGATGCTGGTAGATACGTGTTTCTATCTTCATCTTCAGTGCAGCTCTGGAGTATCGCCATGTGAATAAAACATGAAATATTCAAATTAAATTTGCAGTTGGGTAGGAGATCAAATGGTGTGCTGTTCTTAACGTCGAGGAAAGTTCAGATCTGAAAGTAGTTTCATGAGTTCCTACATTTACATATATACTCCGCAATCCACTATACAGTGCGTGGCGGAGGGTACCTCGTACCACAACTAGCATCTTCTCTCCCTGTTCCACTCCCAAACAGAACGAGGGAAAAATGACTGCCCATATGCCTCTGTACGAGCCCTAATCTCTCTTATCTTATCTTTGTGGACTTTGCGCGAAATGTAAGTTGGCGGCAGTAAAATTGTACTGCAGTCAGCCTCAAATGCTGGCTCTCTAAATTTCCTCAGTAGCGATTCACGAAAAGAACGCCTCCTTTACTCTAGAGCCTCCCACCCGAGTTCCTGAAGCATTTCCGTAACACTCGCGTGATGATCAAAGCTACCAGTAACAAATCTAGAAGCCCGCCTCTGAATTGCTTCTATGTCCTCCCTCAATCCGACCTGATAGGGATCCCAAACGCTCGAGCAGTACTCAAGAATAGGTCGTATTAGTGTTTTATAAGCGGTCTCCTTTACAGATGAACCACATCTTCCCAAAATTCTACCAATGAACCGAAGACGACTATCCGCCTTCCCTACAACTGCCATTACATGCTTGTCCCACCTCATATCGCTCTGCAATGTTACGCCCAAATATTTAATCGACGTGACTGCGTCAAGCGCTACACTACTAATGGAATAATCAAACATTACAGGATTCTTTTTCCTATTCATCTGCATTAATTTACATTTATCTATATTTAGAGTTAGCTGCCATACTTTACACCAATCTCAAATCCTGTCCAAGTCATCTTGTATCTTCCTACAGTCACCCAACGACGACACCTTCCCGTACACCACAGCATCATCAGCAAACAGTCGCACATTGCTATCCACCCTATCCAAAAGATCATTTATGTAGATAGAAAAGAACAGCGGACCTACCACACTTCCCTGGGGCACTCCAGATGATACCCTCACCTCCGATGAACACTCACCATCGAGGACAACGTACTGGGTTCTATTACTTAAGAAGTCTTCGAGCCACTCACATACTTGGGAACCAATCCCATATGCTCCTACCTTAGTTAGGAGTCTGCAGTGGGGCACCGAGTCAAACGCTTTCCGGAAGTCAAGGAATATGGCATCCGTCTGATACCCTTCATCCATGGTTCGGAAGATATCATGTGAAAAAAGGGCGAGTTGCGTTTCGCAGGAGCGATGCTTTCTAAAGCCGTGCTGATGCATGGACAGCAACTTCTCTGTCTCAAGGAAATTCATTATATTCGAACTGAGAATATGTTCGAGAATCCTGCAACAAACCGATATTGGTCTGTAATTTTGAGGATCCGTCCTTCTACCCTTCTTATATACAGGCGTCACCTGCGCTTTTTTCCAGTCGCTCGGTACTTTACGTTGGGCAAGAGATTCGCGATAAAGGCAAGCTAAGTAAGGAGAATGCAGTACAGTACTCTCTGTAAAACCGAATTGGAATCCCATCAGGACCTGGCGATTTATTTATTTTCAACCCATTCAGCTGCTTCACAACCCCAGGGATGTCTATCACTATGTCCTCCATACGGGAATCTGTACGAGACTCAAACGACGATATGTTTGTACGATCCTCCTGCGTGAAAGATTTCTCAAATGCTAAATTTAAAATTTCATCTTTCGTTTTGCTGTCTTCCGTTGCCAGGCCAGACTGATCAGTGAGTGACTGGATGGAAACCTTCGACCCGCTTACCGATTTTACGCAAGACCAGAATTTCCTTGGGTTTTCAGCAAGATCTTTTGCTAAGGTATGACGGTGGTAGTGGTTGAATGCTTTGCGCGTCGCTCTTTTTACAGCAGCACGAATCTCTACTAACGTTTGCCTGTCCTCATTTTCCCGATCTTTCTTGTACCGCGAGTGCAAATGCCTTTGCTTCCTGAGCATTCTCCGAATTGCGCTGTTAAACCACGATGAGTCTTTTCCGCCCGTAACCCAATTTTTCGGCACATACTTGTCCAATGCGTGATGTGCAATGTGTTTAAAATTTGCCCATAATTCTTCCACGTCCATCGTACCGGAAGTAAATGAAGTCGATTCATTTACTAAGTGGGATGCTAACAACTGCCTATCTGCTCTTTCTAGTAAGAATACTCTCCTAGCCTTCTTGACCGACTTTTGAACTTTCGTAACCATAGTCGTAATGACAACATCATGCTCACTAATCCCTGTCTCAACACTGACACCGTCGATGAGGTCTGGTCTCTTCGTGGCTACCAGATCTAAAATATTTCCGTTACGCGTTAGCTGTCGATTTAGAAGCACAAGACAGTTTTCGGATAATGTGTTCAAAAGTAATTCACACGACGGCTTGTCTGTACCACCTGTAATGAATCCATAGACATCCCAGTCTATACTAGGTAGGTTGAAGTCGCCTCCGACTAATATAGCATGATCCGGATACTTCTGCGATACAGGATGTAGACTCCCTTTGAATGATTCTAGAACTGTCACGGTGGAACCTGGTGGCCGGTAATAACACCCCACAATTAACTTTATTTCCCCTAGCCCAGTTAAACGTGTCCAGGTAACTTCACAATCACACTCTACTTCGACCTCAGTGGACACAATATTTTAGTCAACTGCAGTGAAGACACCACCTCCTACGATGTCTAATCTGTCTTTCCGATACACGTTCCAACCTTCACTAAATATTTCAGAACTTCCTATCTCAGGGTTCAGCCAGGTCTCAGTCCCGAGAATAATTTGCGCGCCACACGCTTCCTGGAACGCAGTAAATTCAGGAACTTTCCTTTAGGGAAATGTATTATTATACCTTGTAGCAATGGTGTTGTTCAGCAGGATGAAAACAGTGGTGTCCTGGACGTCCATCGACATAGTAGGCTTTTGTGCAGTTCTAAAATGAGAGTAGTGTAAGACTGACGCACTTTTGTCTGCATTATGAACTGATGATGTGGAGCTGGCCAATTCAGACTTGTACTGTGGAGCTGAAAGTGGGTGGATACAGAGGACCAAGTGGCCCACTGGAGCATCTAGCAGTCAACTATTTATTTATTTATTTATTTCATTAACAGTACAGAATAACCCACGGCCTTGAAATGTAAGGTGGGTCGGCTGCTTCTGAATCTAATAGCAAAGACTTCTCATTGTTACAGTCTTATTGGTATAGAGTTGTTAATAATTTTTTAAATAATATAAAGAACATAATATATAAAGATTTCTCTGAGGTTACAGCGAAGTGAGTGCTTAACAATTGTTAAAATGGTTCCATATAATTTGTTACTACATAGTTGATGAGAATATAATTTATATGATGCATATAGCAAAGAACAATAAAAAATAAAATGTAACACAATGAGCGTGGTTAAGAATAGTTTGTAATATATAGAGGGAAGTTATATGCTGTATTTGGATGAGTAATACAGTCTAAGTAGCATGTTGGTTAATAATGGTCTATATCTACCTATTTCAGATGAGAAGGTCTCGGTACAATCTGGAGGTATTTTCATCTGAAATGGTTTGTGCTAATGTATGTTTACACAGATTATACAGATTAAATGCTGATTGAGCACTTCATACAAGGAATACATGAATTTTAGCTTCACGTGAGAAATACAATTATGTTTGTAACTTGTTAGTTGAAATAGAATATAGTTCATTGCTACTTGAATGCATTATTCCTTAAATAACTTAATACATTTCTGATATATAAAATTCATTGATTATAGCTTTGAACAGAGAAGAGAATATACTTCTGTCTGCACACAATAAGACAAGCAGTACATTACTGCTTGTGTGCAGTTTACTTTAAACACTATTCAGGATGTCATAGGGAAGGAGGAGCCTCGGAATAAAAGTTCTTCGAGCCTTCTCCTCCCAAGCGACATTACCTTATTACTACAGTCTTAGCATGTGGTGCCGGTGTTTATTTGTTTTATGATTGTTGTCTTGTGGCATACAGTGTCATGCATTGGCATGCAGTGTCATGCATTGTTGGTTTTGGTCCCTTACATGTTGATCCCTTCTGACCCTACTGAGTCATGTTCACTTAGTGTTCCTTCCTCGGTTTCGGAATCTGTGGTCGTGTTTATGTCCTCCCATGTGGTTTGTTGTGTTGTTTGTGCTGTCTATACTTCCTTCCATATGGGTTTTGGTGCTTGTATTCTTCGTGCAGAACGTTCGATACAATATCGGCTACGCTATTTATTATGTTCCAGTCATCGGGATTACGTATTATTCTGGCGATGTCATTGTCATTCTGTATAGGTCTCACTTGTGCTAGAGTGTTGCACATCAATGTGACATGTTCTGGCGTCCCAGTTTCTCCACATACGCATACTTCGTCGATAGTTAGTCCCATACGATTTAAATGTACCGTATACAGCCTGTGGCCTGTTAAGAAATGGACCACCCCCGGTTTGGGTCGACATGTTTCAGTTGTAATCTTTCCTGTACATCAGGAAAGAAAGAGTGTTCTCGGAAACCCTTGTCAGATGCATCCCACTCTCTCTGCTAGGTTTGAATCCGACATTGTTTCATTTGTGATTTGTTCATAATGTTGGTTCCCGTAATTTTGGTGACTTTATCGGCCCTGTCCCTCTTAACCCAGTAAAGTGCAGCTCTATAAGGTATTGTTATGTCTATAGGGCAGGTCCCCATCACAACGAAAAGTGCCTCTAGTGACGTGGTGTTGAAGGCTCCGCTCATTCCCAGGAGTACACTACGTTAACCTCGTCTTGCAATTGTCTTGTTAGTCTGTATGTTCAGTCTGTGAGCCCAAGCACTTGCGGCGAGGCATGCGATGGATTCAAATATCGCAATGTGGTAGGTCCTTATCGTCTTAGTAGGTAATTTGTACTGAGTTGTGGTTAGTATTGCTAGTTTGTGCATAATTTTGGAGGCTTTGTCAATTGTCAATTTTATATGATGGTTGGAAGTATGTTTTTCGTCTAGATGCAGTCCGAGATAACGAGTGGCTTTCTTCCTCTGTATGCTTGTATTGTCTAATTGTAGAACTGGATTCCTCTGTAGTGCCCCTCTGAGCAGTAAATATACAGTTTTGTTGGGAGCTATTTTTAATTTATTTTCTTTGCACCAACTATTAATTTTCTGAAGCAGTTGCGTGCCTTTTGTCTCTAGTGCTGCTCTCGAGCTGGCTGACACCACTACGAGCAGGTCATCTGCGTAAGCCACTACACATCTTACCCTGTCGTCACTGTCCAGGATGTTCAGCGGTCTCGATTGCGATATCCCAGAATACTGGTCTGCAGATCGAGGCCAGTGGACATCCCTTTGTTATTCTCTTGACAACCTTCCGTGTACTAGCCCTCCACTCCGCCACTCTGGCTCTGCAGTAATCGAGGAGGCTGTTGTAGAGGGAAGCTGATAGCCTCATTTCCCTTAACCTGGCGAAGAGGGACGGCCATCACAAGTTGTCAAAAGCCCCGGCTATGTCGATTAGAATGGCGGCCGCGTATTTGTCGCTGATGCTATTTGTAACTGTCAGTGCTTGGTTGACGGCGTCTTCTATTGATCTACCCTCCCTGAACTCGAATTGATGGGGCGGCAGGCCGAGGAGGCGTCTGTACGATTGTATACGGTCACACAGGAGCCTTTCCTGTACCTTGCCGAGAGTGTTTTGAGGTGTGTTGGCTCTTTGTCTTGTGATTTCCTGATTATTACTACATTAGCAGTTTTCCGAGGTTTGGAATTCTGCCTGTTAGTAGTGCCTCGTTGAACATGTTAATAAGAAAAGGTGGATTTGTGTTACTGTTGGTTTTAATGCTTCTGAAAGTGTTTTGTCTGAGCCAGGTGCTTTTCGGTTTTTAAACCTGCTGATTGCCGTCGCGACTTCTTCTTGCGCGAATGGCATGGTTACACTGTCACTGATGTATGGTTGCATCATGCTCTCTCTTAGGTCAGCCTGGTGTTGCTCGTCATCTGGGAGGAGCCTGTTCAGAAGATATTCTGCCGTGCTTATCCATCCTCTGGTCATTGAGCCGTCAGCTTGTTTTAGTGCTGACAGAGCTGTCGGTGTCTTAACTCCTTCTGTTTATATCTTGAAATATTTGGCCCCAGATGTCGTTCTGTAGCTGGGTTTTTATAAAATTGGTCCAGTAGTCTTGCCTTGTTGTCTTTAGCTGTTTTTGGTATTTCTGTGTAGCGTCACGATACAGATCAAGTATTGTCTGTCTTTCTGGAGCTGTCTTTGCTTCTTGGTAAGACTTTCTTTCGTCCCGTGAATCCTTCCTTAGTCTTGCCAGTTCTGTCGACCATGGTTGTTTTTGTCCTCACCCAGTTTTTGCGTGTGGTATATCTGCTTCCTGTGCACTTTGTAGGGCCTCTGTCAGTACATGCGTTTTGTAATCTATACTGCCTTGAACAGTGTGTAGCGACAACGCCTCAACAATATCTCGAACTTTTTGCCAGTCGGCTCTTCCTATGACTAAATGCTGCTGTTCGTGGTCCATGTTATGTGTATTGATATATTTGTCCGTGGTTATGACGATTGCATTGTGGTCGCTGTGTGTGGGTCTATCTAATACCCTCCATGTATTGACTAGTGGAAGAGATTTTTCGTTCCCTAGAAAAAGGTATATGTTACTTACACCACCGGCGTCTCCGCGGTAGGTCGGTGGCTGACCCTCCCTATTCAGTATCAAGAGGTTGCATTCATTTACCACGTCAAGCGCACTAGTTGCCCTCTGTCGTCAGTTCTATCTGAGTTCCAGAAGGGAGATTTTGCGTTGATATCAGTTAGAATGAGCAGCCTTTTTCTTTCTGAGAGTCGTGCAATGTCTTTTATTTTGTCTAAGAAAGGTTGTATATCATACGAGGACTGATCGTAAATAGACGACATGAGCCATACATCCTGTCCGTCTGTTATTTCTGCTGTGTCAATGTGTTCAGAGCAAAACTGGGTGATCTGTGTTACTATGAGGTTTTTATTAACTACTATTGTGGCTTTCGCGTTTGGTGTTCCAGCTGTTGTGATGTAATGTGAGGGGAGCCCTGAAATTTTCCCGTCTCGCAGAAAAGGTTCCTGAACGCAGGCGATGTCTGCTTTTGTTTCTTCTAAGAGCCTACGTAGTTCCGTGTTCACTAGGGTACTGCCCTGGCAATTTAGTTGTATTACATTCAGAAGGGATATCTAGTGAAGGAAAAACACTTGGGTGTTGTTTCTTTAAAGTCCAGAAACACACGTCCATGTGCTCTCACAAAGTCCTTGTATACTTTCTCTAGGTTAAGGCCCTCTCCCCTTTGCGCACATGCCTCGCCTAGAAGCTTACATAGCTCTTTGGGGTTCGTTGGCAGATTTTCAACTCTTAGGATCATCCTGTCAGTTTGTTCTGTAGTTGGAAAGCAGATTTTATCCCAGTTTTCATGCTTAGTTCGTATTACATAGCGAAGAGCAGTTTGAAATATATTCTTGTTTTCTAGTCCGCTAAGCCTTAGGTTAACTTCTAAGTTTTCGTAGTTTACGTAATCAACGGTATTCAGCTTGGGGTCTTTGGTTGTATCTGCTTGCTGTTCTTGACTGTTTGTTTGTTGCGCCGATGGCGACTAATTTTGTAGTGCAGCACGTCTTTCCTGCTTTATGGTTTCTGGTAGTATGGAGTTCCATGTGTTTTCGCTGAATATTTCCCCTGATAATGACTTGTTGTTTTTGATCTCTACCGGGGACTTGTTCGTAAAATGTGACTGTTGTATGTCCGTTTCTGGGGTGTTTGTCTCTGGTGCTGTGGTGTTGTGCCGGTGCAGGATATGTCTTTCTGTTCAACTACATTACTGTTTTGTTTTTCGTGGTGACTGTGTGCGCTACTCCCGTAGAGAAAACGAACTGGTGTAATATAGGGCCTACATTTGGTTGTATCATGTTCTACTTGTTGCGCGGGTAGTGTACAATTGTCTTTGTTTGTGTATCCTGTGGTGTTATATTTCTTGTGAACTCAGTGACATCTTCATTCTCTGGATGTTCAAGGACGTTGTATTTCTCTGCACTACTCGCAGTATTTCGTCTTCCAGTTCGTCAACTCATAAAAGGAGACCATCCTGGAAGATGGCCCAATCAAACATATGATGTTTCAGGTGCCTGGCAACCTCATATTCTATTGCACCCCGCATGCACATATCGTCTATATTGTCGGTAATGCTGAAGTACCTACATTGTGCTGTCTCCGAGAACTGAGGCATTTCATTAGTATCGGTATCTGCATTTGGGGGTTGTAATATCCCCATGTGTTGCCGTCAGGCAACGGCTCGCCGCCAGCCTCTCATCCTAGTCGACGACGATTTGTACCTTTGCCTGTTTGTGTCATTAGTTACGTCTGTTCCTGCGTGTGTTAGGGGGGGGGGGGGTTTCTGACAGTTATGGTAGCACTCCTTATTAATGGATGTTGTCCAGGACATCGTATTCGGTGCGCTCTATTTGTCTTTCGTAGAGCTTTTTATATATAGGACAGTCTGCCCCCGCCCCCCTGCCTTATCGCATGTTCTGTTTATGTGTTTGCATGGTGTACAGCCTACAGAATTCTCCTGCCTGCATTGGCTCTGAGCACTATGGGACTTAACTTCAGAGGTCATCAGTCCCCTAGAACTTAGAACTACTTAAACTTAACTAACCGAAGGACATCACAGACACCCATACCCGAGGCAGGATTCGTACCTGCGACCTTAGCGGTCGCGCGGTTCCGGACTGTAGCACCTAGAACCGCTCGGCCACTCCTGCCCGCCCTGCCTGCATTCTGACTTTTTGTGTCTCGGTTTTGCACATCTTCCACATACTGGATCTTTGTCGCAACGCTTCGATGGGTGACCGAAGCCCCAACAATTAAAACATTTTTGTACAGCGACAAAGTCGTTGATGTACAAAGATTCAAATTGAATTAAACCCTTTCTTTTTGAAGCAGCAGTAATCGTACTCTTGGCGACACTTCTAGAATATTGTTTACTGTCCTTTTGCCCTTTGATCCTTTTTAAATTTTATTTTAACCTCGTTATCGAACTCGTCTTTAGTAATGTGTTCACTCAGGTTTATTTCGTATAGCACTTCTTAGAATTCCTGGTCAGTTAAATATGTTGAGACATGGTGCACTGCCAGCAGGGGTCTGAACTTCTTGGGTTCTTCACACCTAATGTCCTTAAGCTGTGCTGCTTTTTCTATTATCTTTTTCTTGTCTACATGGGATTCTTTTCAATTATTACGGTGTTTGCTGCTGACCTGATTGATTTTATTTTTAATTTGTCTTGCTTGGGGTTAATTGTTTTAGTGGTTGTTTCTCTAACGGTTCTCGCATCTTGGTTGGTTTCTGATTTAAAGAAAAGTGTGCTGGATTGTTAAGCTTTTGTTTGTTGAATGCGTTCCTGTACTTTGCTTTTAGGTTTTGCAATCGGACCAGCAGCCGCAACCGCTGAAAATGAGAGCGGGAGGGGTTTATTTTCCGACTTTAATCTCTGATTTTCGGATTTGAGTTGCGCTATTTCTAGTTCCAGGCGATGAATGCGTTCCTGGGCATCTGGTGCGTTTGCAACCTCTAGTTCTTTTCTGAGTCTGGCGTTTTCAACTCTGAGTTCTTCATTTTGTCCATAAAGCAGTCAACTATAATTACAGCGTGTGCAATGTAACTGTCGGAGGTTTGTGGCAGTGGACTTGTTCTCTTGTGGAAAGCGGTGTGATGCGTTACTGACGAGGCGACAGTGGCAGCAGTGTGTGTGTGTGGCCAGTGTCCGTGACCCTCCAAACACAGCACTGGGGCAAGTGCACACCTGTCCCAGTCCTATCCCACTACACATGACACTGACAAGTATTTGACAACTGTAGATGTTGCACCAGTGAGCTACATAATTTTAAAGTTAGGACAAGTGATCCAGCTCTGACAACTAGAGACTTTTAAGCCTAGAATAAATGTATATCTCACTATTCTAAACTGGGGACAAGTGAATTTTGTATTTTCTCGCCATTTTAAACTTATGAGAACTAACTAAAAACATAGGGTGAGGTAAATTGTTTAAACTGCCACGTTAAAGGAGTGCAGTCGATTGTTAACTGTAGTATTAGAGGAGAAGAGAGACTGTTTATCTTTTCCCAGCAGCTGTTTAAGAATAGCATAAGAAACTGTGACACCAGAGGGGGGAAAAACCCAGTGGCCATCTTTAATTCTGTAAGTGACTTGATCGCGATATATAGCCATACGTGTCTGAGGGAATAATAGCTTGGGGACAACATGTTCAGTGGTTTTCTATGTCGGCTGTAAATAGCAGATAAGTTCGAACTGGTTACTTCCACTTTGTCCTAGTACGCGGAGGTGGCCATCTTGCGTTCTGATGTCATAGAGCTATGCGAGTATCTCTGGTCAGCCGTCTTGGATTGTATACTTAGCACAAGTGACCTGTTTCTACCAACGGGACAAAGTACCATCTTGAATTTCCCACCAATTCTCCATCTTGAATTTCCTGTCAATTTATACTTAGGAGAGCAACTCTACTTCAGTAGTATCGTCATAAGAGGGGGGAAAACACACTAGCACAATTGGGCTGTTTTTGAATTTCCTGCCAAAATTTGAATTTCTCACCATTTTGTACATAGGACAATTAGCCTGTTAGGAAAAATCTGATAACAATGCATAACGTCAAAGGGAGGGGAAAAGGTGGGAATATCTGATGATGTCACTGATGACATCATGAGGGGAGGGGAAGTGGCGATATCCTTCGTTCCAGAATGCACTCTATTACACTATTATCGTCGAAAGACGAGATACTGAAATGCCGATGTCACTGTTAGTGTATACTTGTTACCAGCAAACCATGGAGACTGATATTTTATGGAACGTCTAGGCAATATGTAAAATACCAAAAATCGTTATAAAGGGTATGAATGTCTTTTATTTAATACTTGGCCTATGTTCAACAGACTGCCACTAACGCTTAAGGCAACTTAGAAAAGGAAGATATTTTAAATATTTTTCCAGTCGCAATAGCTACAGACATCATCGTTGTAACCGTTTCAGTCCAGTTCGGTTGGAATTTAGTTATGTCAGAGTCTCACTTTCGCTATGATTGGGTTGCATGTGATGATCGTGAAACGTTGTGGTTAATGATACTGCAAATGCAATGAAACAAAACTTTTATAGAGAGTTACAGATGATGAGGAGTAATTCTTCAAGAAACTGCGTTTTTTTAACAGACTATCCTTATAAGGAAATAATAACGGACGTGAATACAGCTAAGACTGTGGAAAGAAATCAACCTCGACATTATTTGTTAATGATGAAGTACACTATAATGGACGTCCAGATAACAAACTATACAACTATTGAGTGAAATATGTGGTGCAATCAGATTTTACTTACGAGATGATGAGCTGTTAACTTCCATTAAATATATAAATATCTGGTTTGACAGTGTTACTTCATTGTAATTTTACACTTTCCTGATGACCATCTCGCATTTTATAAAGTACCAAGGCACTTTATACATTTGCTAGGAAAAGTATTAAATTAAAATTATGTTAAACGTCTTACCAAGAAGTTCTAGCATTCTATATATTGTCTAGTCATTCTACACAATCCCTTGATTTGACATATTACTCTGCCATTGTATGAAATTTGTCGTCGGCTTCTTGTGATACTGTTTTGAGGATGGTGTGCTGAGTTCTTAAGTGCCTCTTACGACCGCACATTCCTCTCTTCAGTAACACGTCCGTATTTCGCCTTAGCTGCTCGGAAGGTGACGAGGCTATCAGCCTAGACGCATCTGAACCTTGACACTACTGGTCGCCTGTCTCTGATTGCAGAGCTACGTTCTTCACTATTCCATGGAACTGTTGTCTTCTAAATTAGACTTAAGACTTGCGTTTCACTTTATCAGCAGATCTTTGGGTCGCTCCTTTTGCGTAATCCAGCCACTCCAGTACTTTCAGATACAATCATTTGGCTGTACGCCTCGTTAATTACCCATTTCGACGTAATTTTTTGGGGACGGCTCTGTCTGTAAAGTACATTCAGAACGGTGTGACATCACTGGAGTGCAGGTCATTGTCCATTTTCCGCTGAGAGATTTTAAGAGAACTTCTCTAAACAAGGACGGAGACGCTAAGAATATCTCAACAACTCGGCCAATGTTGTGATGAGCGTAGTCAATTTGTCCACATAGTGTGCAGGCAGGTCTCTTACAAGGAGAAATAGATACAGAAACTATGCAAGAATTAATGAGACAATACCTGTCCAAGATTTTTTGAGAGGTAGGTAAACGGTGTACATAGATTTTCACAGTGATTGCTTGAAGAAGGATAGGCAGGGAGAGAGGTGCAGAATGACGATAATGGCAAAGGTGGTGTCCCCAACTTTAGGCCTCTGTTTGAGTTAGCACTTTCTGTGAGACTACATTCACTTCTAATACCACAACGTGACTCACCATGCTAACTGAAGTTTTCTTGGCTTTTCTGACGCGTTCAGCAGCCCCATGTGTTTCCTCACTATGGGTTTACGGAAGGAACAGAGCATCTAATCGAACTTGCATGTTTTACTTGGCTTGGCCCTTTTTATATGGTATGCCTTTAGTTGGTTGGTTGTTTGGGGAAGGAGACCAGACAGCGAGGTCATCGGTCTCATCGGATTAGGGAAGGACGGGGAAGGAAGTCGGCCGTGCCCTTTCAAAGGAACTATCCCGGCATTTGCCCGGAGCGATTTAGGGAAATCACGGAAAACCTAAATCAGGATGGCCGGACGCGGGATTGAACCGTCGTCCTCCCGAATGCGAGTCCAGTGTGCTAGCCACTGCGCCATCTCGTTCGGTGGTATGCCTTTGCCTTTCCTCACCCAGTTATAAGGAGGCGTACAATTTACGTAGACTTAGACCTTCGGCTGAACTTGGCACTTCTCCCACACACTAAACATTGCTACCATCTTTCGGGTTTCATGTTAAACTGTAGGTCCCTCTATAACTATAAGGGGCAGTCAAATGAAAATGAGACAGGCGGAAAGAAAGTAAGTAAATTGGTCATTATTTCAAAAGTAAGCGTCGTAACTGTTAATACAGTTATCGACTGGGAGTCAGCGAGACAGCACGGTCAGTGCTTTGATGGAAAAATGTTTGCGGCTGCCTACAGATAGTATCGAGTCGTGCATCACTTCGTCCGAAGCAAATCGACGGTCTCGGAAAGGGAGAAATCGGAACTGTGTGGAGGATGTGTAATGGCTTCCCAGCTAAACTTCAGCAGCGTAGTCGAAACAACAGTGGCAACATGTGGGTAGGGCATTATCGTGCCACACAATGATGACATTGATCAACTTTCCTGGGTGTTTGGATTTTATGGCGAGTTTTCAATTTTTGCAGTGTCCACGTACCGCTGTGCGTTAGTTGTGGCGTCGTGTTCCAGAATCAGTATCGGGTCCTTGACGTCAAAGAAGCAGGTCATCACAACTGTCCTGGAGCCGACCTACCTGTTGTTTCGACTACGCTGCAGAAATTTCGCTCGGAAGCCCTTGCACATCCTCCTTGCAATCCCGATCTCTCCCTACATTTCTGAAGCCCAGAAGAAAGACTTTCCTGGCAGTCGATTTGCTTCGGACGAAGAGGTGCACGACTTGGTACAATCATGGTTTCGTAGGCAACCACAAACATTTGTCCATGAGGGCACAGACCATCTTGCCTCACAGTCAGATAAATGATTAACCGTTTTGGCGATTATTTTGGAATTCCGTATTTTACGCACTATAAGACGCTTCGGACTGTAGGACGCATCTTAATTTTTAAGAAATGTGTTTTGGAGAGCGTTACTTATGCCGCTCTTCTTGAAAGATTTAAAAATAATGTCTTCTCTCATTCTACACTACGACTATTTTATCTATTGACACACTTGTTTGATTGTAGGTCGTTTAAAAGCTCCCTTCGACGTGAATTCATGTTGAGTTTCATCCCTCATCCATTTGGTCAATTCCTCTTTCACATACAATTTAAATGGTTTATTTATCGACACATCAAGGGGTTGCTGTTGTGAGGTAAGTCATCCCGGAATAACAGCAAGCTCTGTATTTCCCAGTCTCAGTTTCTCTCTCACGGAATTTTTCAAATGACTACTACACCGATCTAGCACAAGAAGAGAACTGTTATTCAATAAAGCACATTTCCTTCTGTGGTGTCACCGCCAGACACCACACTTGCTAGGTGGTAGCTTAAATCGGCCGCGGTCCATTAGTACATGTCGGACCCGCGTGTCGCCACTGGTAGTGATCGCAGACCGAGCGCCACCACACGGCAGGTCTCGAGAGACGGACTAGCACTCGCCCCAGTTGTACGACGACTTGCTAGCGACTACACGGACGAAGCCTCGCTCATTTGCAGAGCAGATAGTTAGAATAGCCTTCAGCTAAGTCCATGGCTACGACCTAGCAAGGCGCCATTAGCCTTACATAGCTTGTATCTAAAGAGTCTCACTTGTATAGTCAAGAGCGATGTACCACAAGGATGGAATAAAGTTAAGTATTCAAGAAGCTACGTACTTTTCTTTATAGCATTCATTACGTATCCTGTTTCAGACCTCACTCCATCCTTCGTGCGCTGATAGCGTGCATTTCGGCCCCCTCAAACACACTGTGTCGGCACCTCTGTCGACACAACACCTTCCCTTCCACACTCTGTTAATCCACAATTCCATACCATCCTCGTCCATCCAACCCTTTTCATGTACGTGAACGACACCTGGTGCTATTTCAGAAGGTTTTGGCCTGTTTTGCGCTTGAAAATTATGGTCGGATAAAGGTTAGATAGCGCCAGCGCAACATGGAAGGACAACAGTGTAGTACATTTTTTCATGTCCACTTGTTTTAATAGTTACAGTTTTAGCTTCTTTCATGGCAACAGTTCTGTTAACAAGCACATCAAACGTGAGAGGAGTTTCGTCCATATTCACTATTTGGCTTAGTTCCACACTAGTTCCGTTTCGATGTTGAATAATAAAGCGGTGGAAAGATAATATTTTCTCTTCATACTCTTTTGGCATTTTCTGGGATACTTTGGTTTTCGTTCGCATGCGAAGTCCATAACGCTTCAAATACCTGTAGCGCCAACCAACTCCACCCTTGAAGTCTGTTAAGTTCCATTGTAGTGTTATCTCAGGGCATGTATTTGAATCATTTTTGTATTAATTCCACTGCCTTTTTGACGGTGACCATGAATCCATTTCAGCATGTCGTCTTCTAGTTTTTACCATTTTCCATTCAATCATGTATTTGCGCATTTAAACTTCCTCATTTTTTTCAGTTCTTCTTTACAGGCCCGCCAGTCGTGAATGATTTTTTATGTTCATGGAGTCCCAAAAAGGCGCTCAGCTGCTCTGTTCCTGCATATGGTATTACTTTCAGTTTATAGCCCGCATCATATGAATGCCTTTTATTTTTTTCCATTACGAAACTAGCTACAAACAAAAATATTGTACTGTTACCGATAGTACAAATCGCCTTCAGTTCAAATTCACTGGCACCGCAGACTGTAATGACGCCTTATGGGCTAGACAATGTTCTGGGTTTGTGATGGCGGGGCGGGAAGGAAATAGCATTAGCAAGCTTGTGAATCCCAGCAGCTCGTGTTCGTCGCATCGGTGCTCTGCTGGTGTCAGTTAATCCAATGTTGCCACATAGAGATGGGTTTCCCGCGGCATCGAATATATGGCTATTTTCAAGACTGGCGGAAATTTTAAAGAAAACCCTGGACTTTTTTATATTAATTTCGAGTATAAGATACATCTGAATTTTGGAGGCAATTTTTCGAAGAAAAAATACATCTTACAGTAGGTAAAATACGATAATATACAATTTAGTTACGTTTTTCCATCTGTCTTGTTTTTATTTGATTGTCCCTTATACACGGGCGCATTACATCACGTGGCTGGCACTGTTCCCGTTCCTGCTACATATAAGAAATCATCCACCGCACATTGCCGATAACGTAACAGAAGGGCTTGTAGCATGTGTCTCGAGTCTGAAGTCTGGTGGTCGAAACCAATTACTTCATTGCGAAATGCCCATGTGCTCGTATAATGAAAAACACAAAAAAGGACATTATCAAACAATTACTTAATCTCCACGGGCATTACTCAATTGTTTGTGAATAAATGGAATAGTCAGGAAAATAACTGTTGGCTCTCGGTAGATGGTCTATCATTTAACTTTGAAGAAACTTATTTCAGTCAGCTCTGTACATGGTAGGATGTACCATCATCAACAACAACAGAATATAGAGAAAAGTAAATACAGGATGATCATGAAGTTCCATTACCCCCTATCGCATGTCCACATATTCGTAGATGGTCACACTGTATTAATGTGGTACTGTGGCCGAGGACGACTTAGAGGTAGTGTAACTATTCTTTATTATTTATTCCAGAGTATTTATGTGTACACCAACGTTTTTATGAGAGAGTATAATTTTCCTCCACGTACGATGTGAAGCACTCTCCTCAACATTGCTGCTATGATGAAAGTAAATGCAGATCGAACAGCAGCCTTAAGTTCGAAAACTGTCGCGTAACGTGGGGCAGCAAGCTTCGATTTTATGAATCCCCATAATGCATTGCCGCAAAATACAACTATTAAAAAAAAAAGAAAAAAAGACAAAAATTCGCTCGGCTTCTTCCTAACAGATGGTCTCCATTCATTCCCATCCAACTACGTAAACGTAGACGAGATGTGATTAAAATTCAGTGTCGAAGGAATTTGAGAGATATATACAAAATAATTGAATGAGGGATGGTACTGATCCCCCATGGCACACAAAACAAGTCAAAACACTATTGCAGAAGCAATAAAAAAGCATGCCAAAATTTTAAGGACGCAAAATCCCCAAGATTAGCGAAGTTTTACAGAAGTTCGAAATCTAGCGCGAACTTCAATGCGAGATGCTTTTAACAGTTTCCACAACGAAATTCTGTCTCCAAATCTGGCAGGAACTCCAGAGAGATTCTGTTCATATGTTAAGTACACCAGAGGCAAGACGCAATCAATACCTTCGCTGCGCGATAACAACGGTTATTTTATTGATGACATTGCCACTAAAACAAAGTTATTAAACACGGTTTTCCGAAATTCCTGTACAAAAGAAGATGAAGTAAATCTTCCAGAATTCGAGAGAACAACTGCCAACCTGAGTATCTTAGAAGTAGATATCTTCATTGAAACGAAGGAGCTTAAAACCCTTAAGAAGGGAAAATCTTCCAGTACATATTGTATACCACTCAGGTTCCTTTCAGAGTATGCTGATACAATAGCTCTATCTTCTATACTTAGTAATCATATACAACCGCTAGGTCGTAGAAAGAACTGAACCCAGAGACTGGAAACTGCACAAGTCACACGAATATCCAAGAAAGAAAATACGAGTAATTCGCTGAATTACAGACCTATATCAGTAACGTCGATTTGCTGTAGAAATTTGGAACATATACTATGCTCGAACAGTATGAATAATCTTCTATTAAACGATTTATTGTCAAAGAGCGAGCACGAATTCAGAAAACAACGTTTTGATTAAACGCAGCTAGTGTAGTGTCACACTTTCTCTTGAAGAACAAACGTTAAAGCATAATTGAACAATTAATTTATCTGGTTCAAAGACTCCTTACGACTGCAAGACATAATCTCTCTGACTTGTGATATAAAGACTCTGTGGATATGATATGGATCATCGTGTACAATGGTCGGACTACTTCTGATTGAGAATTGCGATGAGCAGGATTGCAGTGGAACTGTAATTAGCGTCATTGTTGTAAGCTGTCATCTTGAACGTGGAATGAAATTTTGTTAATTTTGATAACCTTTCATCTCATACAAGAGGATGATGTATACTGGAATGTAGCGGGGAAAATTGTTTGTGGAAAATCATATTTTCATGAAAAGAAAAGGTACGTTCAATTCTTTGGTCATTTGAACTTCTCCCTTGTTTGTAACTCGGAGCATGATTTGGTGTGCCGTAACTCGTAGGGAACTTTGCACCCTGGGAAATCGGTAGAGCCTGCTCCACGATCGTTTACATTTTAAGAGACTAAATTCTGGACTTCATCGAAACTGATACACAATGTGGACACTGATTCCCTTGTTGCAGAGTGAGTACGTCATAGCACCCACTGCCTACGATTGCGCCTCTGATTATATTAACAATTTTCTTGAGTCGACGATCGCCGGAATTCTGCAGAGGTACAGAGATTTTATTCCAGGTACTAACTTCGACAACGAGCGTCAGACGGAGGAGTATAATTATGATCTGTAACTTCTAATCACTTTGTTTTATACATTTGAGAATTCAACTAATAATTAATTTATATCTGTAAATGTGGGAGACAATCGTGTAAAAATATTGGGAAGCGGCCTCTCTCGCCCAAAAGTTTCCATTCAAGTAACCAGATATTATTCAGTCACTTAAGTATCAGGGGGAAGAACCGCACCCAGAGACTGGAAAGTTGTACAAATCACACCAATACCCAAGAAAGGAAATAGGAGTAATTCGCTAAATTACAGACCCATATCACTAACCTCGATTCGCAGTAGAATTTTGACACGTATATTGTGCTCAAACATTATGAATCATCTCGAAGAAAACAATTTGTTGATAAATAGCCAACCCAGATTCAGAAAATATCGTTCTTGTGAAACGCAATTAGCTCTTTTTTCTCACAAAGTAATGAGTGACATCGACAGAGGACGTCAAATTGATTCCATATTTTTAGATTTCCAGAAGGTTTTTGACGCCGTTTTCACGGTGACTTTTGATTAAATTGCGTGCCTATGGTGTATCGTCTCATTTGTGTAACTGGAGTATTGATTTCCTGTCAGAAAGGTCACAGTTCGTATTAACTGAAGGAAAGTCACCAAGTAAAACAGAAGTAATACCTGGCGTTCCCTAGTCCCTCGACTGTTCCTGATCTGCATAAACGATTTGGCAGACAATCCGAGCAGCCCTCTTAGACTATTTGCAGATGATGCTGTCGTTTACAGTCTTGTAAAATCATCAAATGATCAAAATCAATTGCAAAATGATTTAGACACGATGTATGTAAGGTGCGAAAAGTGGCAATTGACCTTAAATAATGAAAAATGTGAAGTCATCCACACGAGTACTAACAAGGGGAGGCCGACAATTGTGAAATTCAGATTCGATTCATACTGCGCATGATAAAAGCTCATGGCCAGAGGTGTAATGTGGCAAAGCACCAAGATGCACTTCTCAGCCGTTGTCGAGAAAATCGACAGTTAAAAGAAACCCTTACGGTGAAATGCTCTCTACGGTTAATAGTTTTATACAGCGTCGTGGCGCAGCGGTAAGCACTCGGGTTTGTAATCGGAAGGTCGGTCGCCGGATCGAATCTCGCGCAATGCAACATTTTTTTTATTATTAGTTTTTTGTAATTCAAATATATATATATATATATATATATATATATATATATATATATATTGTCCTTCAAGTGTAACGAGCGAGTAACGGAGCTTATATTTCATACCTGCCACAGCAAATTTGTGTTCGTGGGGTTTCTATTCTAATTCGAACGTTTGACTTACGCTATACGTATTCGTTTCGGAATATCGTTTCTACGTCTTCCGTTAACTATACGTGGTTAACATTATGAAGACAATAAATAACGTTTGTGAAATACAACTTTGTTTACGGAAAACATAATGATGTTCGAAGTCGCCAGTTTTTCCACGACAAACGACCTTCAACAACTTATTATATGCATAATTGTTGCAACTGATTGCCGGGAATTATATATATATATATATATATATATATATATATGTGTGTGTGTGTGTGTGTGTGTGTGTGTGTGTGTGTGTGTCTGTGTGTGTGTGTGTGTGTGTGTGTGTGTGTGTGTGTGTATAGACACATTTGAATAGCAAAAAACAAATACTAAAAAAAAAAAAATTGCATGGCGCGAGATTCGATCCGGCGACCTTCGGATTACGAACCCGAGCGCTTACCGCTGCGCCACGACGCTGTCGATAATTATTAATCGTTGAGAGTATTTCACCGCAACGGTTTATTTTAACTGTCGATTTTCTCGACAACGGCTGAGATGTGCATCTTGGTGCTTTGCCACATTACACCTCTGGCCATGAGCTTTTATCATGCGCAGTATGAATTGAATCTGAATTTCACAATTGGCGGCCTCCCCTTGTAAGAGGAATCCGCCTAATTTCGGTGGCATAATAAATCACACGAATCTAAAGGCTGTGAAATCAATTAAATACTTAAAGGTTACAGTTACGAATAATTTAACTTGGAACAATCACATGGGTAATGCTGTGGGTAAAGCAAACCTAGGACTGTGATCTATTGGCAGAACACTTCGAAAATGCACCAGGCCTACTATGGACACTGCGTAAACTACGTTTGTCTGGCCTCCTCTGAATGTGCGGTATGGGATACGCATCAGATAAGACTGACACAGGACTTCGGAAAAGTTCCAAGAAGGGCAGGTGGTTAATATTTTTACAAAATGGGGCAGGGAGTGTCACGGATATGATAAGCGAGCTGAGGTGGCAATCGTCAAAAAAAAGGGCGTTTTTCGTTGCGGCAGGATTTTCCCATGAAATTTCAATCATCAACTTTGTCCCCAGAGTATTAAAATATTTTGTTGGTGACTAAAAACGGAGAAATGATCATCGTAATAAGAGAAATCGGAGCTCGCACGGAAAGATCCAAGTATTCGTTTTTCCCGTGTGCAGTTTGATAGTGGAACGGTAGAGAAATAACTTGGTGTTACGATGAACCCTCTGCCAGACACTTAGCTGTGTACTGCAGAGTAATCATGTAAATCTAGATAGATGAAAGTAAAATACACGGAATGGAAGGTTCTGTACAATTTGTAAAAAACCAGACTACATTTATAAAGAGTCGGAGGACTGCTCGGTTCTGTTAAGGGTGTGTTTTAACGGCAATGTTAATTGTATATTGACAGTTCTGCACAGAGTATGGATAGGTTGGCCGACACACACCTCGTGTATGGACTGACTGAATGCAATGGAAAACCTGCACAACGGCGCTGTCCTGGGCGATCCCGCGGCATCGGCAACCAAGTCAACATCACCCTTGCATCTAAATCCTTTTCACAGTTGTGAAGGTAATTTCACAGAAACAATTGTATATCCAGGCCTAACGTTGCCAAGCGATATGAAATCGAACGAGCATGTAAGTATTGTGGAAGGGACTGTGAATGGTCAACTTCGGTTTATTGGGATAATTGTAGGAAGTTTTGGTTCATATAGGACACAAGTACAATCCATTCTTAAGTACTCCTCAAGTGTCTGGGATCCGCACCAGGTCGGATTAAATGAAGACATCGAAGGAATTCAGAGGCGGTCTGCTGGATGTGTTACCAGTAGGTTCGAATAACACGCAAATATTGCGGAGATGCTTCATGAATAGAAATCTCTAGGAGAAAGACAGTGTTCTTTTCTAGGAACACATTGAGAAAATTTAGAGAACCGGCATTTGGAACTGACTGCAGAACGATCCTACTGCGCCAACGTATTTTTCGAGTAAGGACCATGAAGATACGAAAATTAGTGTTCATACCTCGCTCTATTTGCGAGTGGATCAGGAAAGAGAATAGCTGGTAGTGGTACAAGGTGCTCTCCGCCACTCACCACACGGTGGTTTGCGGAGTATGTACATAAATGTATAAGTGGATAGTGCTAACGAAACGAATGAATCGTTATTATGCCAACTCTGTAACGAGGCTCAGGAAACCACACGTCACTTATAGCAAAACATTCATATTCCCGAACAACATCCGAATTTTTCCGATGCAGTTCGGATTAAGCCTACGCAGATGACCATAGTTCTATTGTCATACTCTACTTGTAAGAGGATCTAAAAGTAAAGCAGAACCGTTAACAGAATGAAAACATAAACTACCGTAGCACTGGCATTACTGACAGCAAGCTGAACCTATGAATGAGAATTACAGCCAAAATCTGACAAACAAGAGGGATATACAGCCTTCAAGCTCGATTTCCACGTTAATAATTCGTGCATACATGACACACAAATGATCTAGCCAGGCTGCTTGCTTCTACAATGAGGCATAGGTTTCACGACAGGTACTACCCATCCTCGGCATTATACTTCTTGGCCGCCCATGGCCGTTATAGGAAACACATTGCGACCTTACGTTAAACAAGTACAGCGGTGACTAAGCAAATGGCAGCGCACTGTCTACATTACCAGGTCACTTGCGGACTTGCTATCGAGCATACTTCCGATAAGCCGACCGAAGCGCCATCACTCCCAGGTGCAATAATATTGTGGTGGACCAATACAATGACCAAAGGACAGACTCGTGTTCACAAGCAGGGTTGTGAGCGTGGTACAAACACATTCAGTTTAAATCTCTGACAATAATCGATCGTGCTAACGATCCTGTGGGCGTACAAGCACTTAATACTGCCTTTAACGTATTGAATACACTCGTACATGTGCTATAGTCACCATAACTATAACCTCAACTGCATACACAGTAGTGAATCCCCACCTGTCCCTATTTTCTCAAAAACTGCCCGAACCTCGCCTCCTTCCCGTAACACCTACAATGGACCACATCCCACCTACTCCCACAGGTGTAAGGCTAAACCCCTCCTGCCACCCCCGAGCTTACTGTCCTTTCTGTCACATTGACCCCCCCCGCATCCACCACAACAATTCCCTCATTTCGCCCCCCATAGCTGAAGACGTCATCTGTTTCTTACCCATAATCCTCCAAATCATTCACCCTTTCCATCGCCCCCATACCCTCCAACAGATCTCCCTCACCACCCACTCGGTCTTTCACCTAAACACCTTCGTCACTCACTCCCACAACCAAGCCCACTTCACTTTCACTCACCTCAACACCCTAGTTTAAGCCCCTCCTCTCCCCTCCCTTCACCCCCCCCTCTTCCCATCATGGTGTGACACAAGTGTCGCATCTGCTTCTAGAACATCCTCATGAACACCCTCTCCCAACACTGGGTCGTTACCTTCCTCCTGAATGAAACCTTTCTCCAGCCCCACCATACTGTCCGCACCACTCCCTACATCCTCCACAGAACTGATGCTCCTGGTCTCAAAGTGCAGGGTGGAGACGCCATTGGCCACCTTCAGCACAACCCCGTCTGGCCACAACCCCCCCCTCGCCGACCCCACCGAACACCTTATCCTCAGCGACTTCTTCCCCTCCCTCACTGTCACCTGCACCACCATCTATATACACTCCACTGCTCCTATTCCCTATGACTTAATCTCCCGCATTCACCTCACCTTCTCCACCTATGTGATTGCCGGCGACATCAACATCCATAGCTGCTCCCCTGCTGCCCTTTGGCGTTGGCATCAGTTCCTCCCCACAGTCCAAGCTGACCTTGTTCCTCTTCCCCAGCACATCCATCCCAAAAGCAACACCACCCCTGATGTTGTCATTGCCTCTGCCAACCTCCTTGGGTGTATTGCCATCGGCATCCTTGACCCCACAGGTAGCGACCACCTCCCCGTCCTTCTCACCTTCACATCTGCTCACCACCCACCTCCAGCTACCCACCTTGCACCCCCTTCCAACATAGTTCATGACTAATATTGTGCCAACTGAGATGCCTACCGGGAATCCATCGCCACCCAGGTCGAATGCCACCCCCTTACCTATCACCATCCCGATGACATCATCCACACCTCATCCTTCCTTCAGAAGGCCATTACTGGCGCTGTGGAGGCCCATGTTCCCACTAAAATCATCCACACATACTGTCCCACACTCCCTCCATGGGCTGTCCTCCTCCTATGTGAATCCCACTGCCTCTATAGCTCCTTCCTGTGCACTCGTGACAGGGGTACACTCCACCTCCACCAGCAAATACAGTAACACGTCTGGAACCTCATTACAGCAAAGAAACGCTGGTACTGGTGCCAAACTTGTACACGACTCAATGCCACCCTCCCTATAAACTCCTCCAAGTACTGGTGTGCCTTCCATTCCCTTACTGGTTCCCATTTAAACACCCCTTTACCCCATCCTCCATAACGACTGCCCCCTTCCTAACAACATCAGTAAGGCCAACCGCTTCCCACCTTTCTGAGTCTTCTCCATCCCTGATGATCCCCACTTTGATTATCCCCTATACCTAAGTCGCTACACCTGCTCCCAGTCTCCAGTGCTTGGGGCAGTTACCCCTCTCTGACATAAACATTCCAATCACAGCACAAGACATTAAACTTATCCTCCTGTCAAAATGCAACACAGCCCCTGGTGATGACTGTGTCACCTACTGGCACCTCAGAGAATGCTCCTTCTCCCTCCTAACTGTCCTTGCCAACTTATATGTCATCCTCTCCACCGGCTTCCACGCCAACCTGTGGAAGACTTTCCATGTCCTCTTGTTTGTCAGACTCAACAAATCCCCTTCCCTCTTCCTATCATCCCATCTGCCTCAATCTCCATCTTCAGTAAAGTCTTCGAATCCATCCTCTCCAGTCATATCTGTCACCACCTTAATCGACACCACCTCACCCCCATCCCGAGATACCTTGGCCTCACCCTCGACCATCACCTCACCTGGACCCCTCATCTCCTGACCATCCAGCAGAAAGCCTATTTCCACCTCTGTCTCCCAAAATTCCTGTCCAGCCAGACATGGGGACTGCATCCTTCCACCATCCTCCAAACCTACAAATCGCCGGCCGGAGTGGCCGAGCGGTTAAAGGCACTACAGTCTGGAACCGCACGATCGCTACGGTCGCAGGTTCGAATCCTGCCTCGGGCATGGATGTGTGTGATGTCCTTAGGTTAGTTAGGTTTAAGTAGTTCTAAGTTCTAGGGGACCACAGCAGTTGAGTCCCATAGTGCTCAGAGCCATTTGAACCAAACCTACAAATCACTCATCCGTCCTATCCTCTGTCATGCCAGTGTTGTCTGGATCTCCGTCCTCCCCCCTCCCCCCCCCACTTTTCTAAGACCATCCAAATCCTAGAATGGCACATGCTCCACCTTGCCTTCTGTATCCACCTTCTGTCCCCCACACGACTCCTGTATGACCTCAGACCTTTCTCCTACCTTCTCCTTTTTCTCCAACATATCCACAACCTTTACACTGTCTGCAGACTTGAGTCTCCCCACCCCTTGGTGTCCTCCTTCCTCTCCACCCTCTGCCCATTGCTGCACCTCTATCGCTGTATCCCACCCTCTCTCCACCTCCACACCCTCCATCTACTTCAACAGGGAAATTTCCAGCGCCTCCCCCTCCTAGATGATGAACTTCACTGTGACACCTACCCTGCCTACCAACTGTGGCCTGGCCTTGTCCACACCCCGCTCCCCTCCCCAGGGCCTCCCTTTTCCTCTCCTTTTCCTCTCCTGTCCTTCCCCCAGAGTGGTTTTTCCCTCCTTCCCTTCTTCCTGAGTCTCTGCATCCCCTCCTCGACTGTTTACCTCCTATCCTTCCCTCCCCGGCCCCCTTCAGCGCGCCCACCATCCCATCTTCCCTTCTCTCCCCCCCCCCCCCCTCTAGCACCGCCCGTTCACCCTTTCTTCCCCTCTCCCTCGTATCTGCACTCCTGGCATATGCTCTTAGTTTGTTCTTCGTTGTCGGTGTACTACGTCAATGTTATGTTCAGTGCTGTTGTACAGTGATATCAAGTGTTGTGATTTTAATTGTACGCTGGACATGTACATAGTGTTGCTGTCTGTGACTGTTGTGTGATACGCCACCCTTCGCAACTTTTATGCTCCAGCTGTACTTCGCCTTGTGTTCTTTTAATCGTCACAGGGTGTAGTTTTTTGTGTACACTTTTTTAGATTTTTATCTTCATTTTTTACAGTCAGCCCATCTTGTATGCTACCTTCCATTATGTTTCCCCTATTTTTATATCTCTGTTTCGCCATATTTTCTCCTTTATGTTGTTTTAAATGTCTCCTTGTTATATACTGTCTCTCGGCTGAAGATCTGCGCCTATGCTGCTCCCAGCCCGCCCGGGATGGGGAATTGAAATTCAATAACGAAAAAAGTTAGTGAATGTACAGTAACTACAGCTGTAGAATAAATACAACAAAATCATTTCAGATGACATGAACAAGTATATTATTAGGCAGGTTTGAAGACAGTGAACAAAGCTCAAATTAAACAGAAACCACGCTATCTATCGCCAGAATGATTTCCGCTGCTGAAGTTGGAAGAGACAAGAGTACTTTGTCAGATGTGTCCGATGAAGTTTTCTAACAAAGAATCACTGAATTCGTTTGTTTTAGTGGTACTGTGCTTTTCTTTACCTAATTTTTTCACTGTGTTATTTGTTTATGGTCTTCTGCGTTTCTAGCCCGCCTTCTTTACTTGTACGTTTACATTTCTTTTTTGTGAAAGAGACTATTAGCGAGTATGAAACTCCATTTTCCATGTTAGCCAAGCACAGCAACACCTTTGTGTCACCCAGTCCGAGGCAAAACAGGAACATTGCTTCCATCAACACTGCGTGCACATTTCGCTTGGCTGAGGTACAGACTGGCTCTGCTGAGCAGACTCAGAAATTTTACGTTATTATTTTTTTATTCGAGAGTATTGTTCTGCAAATATAACTTCGGCTCTTACGGTACATTTAAATGAGCCATTTGTATGTCAATATTTGTCCTCTACAGCGTTGCCGTCAATATTGCTGCATAGCGGCTGCAGCACTTGGCAATTTTGCGATATGGCTGAGAAATATTGCTAATGTTGAGTTACTTGCCGACGTATTGCCGAGGAGTTACCGGTGTTGCCAGCCAGTGGTGGAGAATATTTCGTATTGCATGACAGTATCTACCTCTTTCCTTGCCTGTAAACGTTTCCCTTTCGCTCTCACCTTTGTTTCCTACTTCCGTCGCCGACAGCGATGATAGGTAGCCGGCCGATCGGTTCTAGGCGCTTCAATCTGGAACCACGCGACCGCTACGGTCGCACATTCGAATCGTGCCTCGAGCAAGGATATGTGTGGTATCCTTAGGTTAGTTAGGTTTAAGTAGTTCTAAGTTCTAGGGGACTGATGACCTCAGATGTTAAGTCTCATAGTGCTCAGAGCCATTTGAACCATTTTGTCCTTAGGTTAGTTAGGTTTCCGTAGTTCTACGTTCTAGGGGACTGATGACCTCAGATGTTAAGTCCCATAGTGCTCAGAGCCATTTGAACCATTTGATGAAAGCCACATGTCTGTGCGAAAACAAGATCGTCTCGATTTTCTTCGAACGTTTGTCAGCGAGTATATAGCCATATGGTTTGTATGCTGTCGTGAGTTTGTTGTGTATAGTAATGTGTAAGTCTACAAACGAGAGAACTACGAATTTTATAAATGCGATTCATGTACGATTAGAGCTATAAGACATCGAAATTAATGTGTACGAAAATCGCAGTCTGAAAAATAAGTTCGCAAGCTGTTGCCGATGAGTTCGGAACCACGAATGATGAAGCATACAAAAATTTCCGAAGTCTTTGAGCCTATGCCAAATGCGAGGCAAAAATGTAGCATAGGAAGAGTGGAAGAGCTGGTGGCTCATTATCCACATAATTTGCGTATGATGCCATGAATTTCATGCTACCTCGTCAATTTTGACGAAATAGTGTGGCCTCTTGTAAACAATTCCGCCCTGGAAACTGTCAGTGGATATTACCACTCGAGTGGTAATAGCGTCACATGAATATTTTCACTCTGAGCGCGTCCACAGTCACGGAGGAAGGTTCATTACATTTAATAATTCGGAAATAATCATGGAGAAACTAAACTATGTTGTGTATTCAAAAACACTCGGTGTTTGCTCAGAGCCATTTTTTGAACCAATCGAATACCAGAATTTTTATACACGTAGCCGCTCGTAACTTGTGGGTGGCCTCCAGGCCAGAGTCATTTCGTGTATAATCATGAGAAGATTTTTGAAGTTGCTCTTTTAGTTGCAGGTGACTGTTCTTGTTTAAAAGCGTGTGGCGGCTGGCTCTGTCGCGTTACGTTGGCGAGTATGGCTGGGAACTGCTTTTATGTGATATTTGTTGCCCGTATGACACACATAACCCTGGACGAGAATATTCCACTCATTCTAAATGAAACGCTTTACTCAATATTGCTGTAAGGCTGAGCAAAGACGGATTTGTAGATGCGATGGTGGCCTCCGCTTCGATCCAAAGTAACGGGCGCTATGAAGTCTCAAGGAATTTTGTTGCGATTTTTCGGTCAAATAATTAATCTTCGGCCCAAAATAGGGTAACGCACCGCTCATCGTCCGTCAGATCCGACCGACATCCTGACAAAAAAATTCTGTATCTGCGAACGAGGGTTGACGTGCTCAAACCTATAGCGTGCATGTTTGCACGTGAAATGTAGCGCGCATGAGATGAGAAAGGCCATATCAAAAATTATTTAGTGGTAAGACAGGTTCAAAAATCAACAAAGCTACTGTTTACGCACAGAAGTAAATTTTTCCGCGTGTTATGAGTTGTGGAACAATCAGCGCTATTTTAGCGTTACTCTGCGTCTACGTCTAAACTCTGCAAGTCACCTTACGATGTGTGGAGGAGGGTACTTTGCGTACCAGTGTCACTTGCACCTTTTCCTGTTTCAGTCACGTATGGTTTGCGAGAAGAACGATCGCTGGTAAGACCCTTTGTGGGCTGGAAACTTTCTAATTTTTCCTTGATCGTCTTTTCGCGAGATATACGCAGTAGGCATCAATGTACTGGTCGTCTCTTCCAAGAGTGTACGCCCTAGGAACTTTTTACAGCAGACCATACCGTGATGCAGAACGGGGATGTGAGCACAGAGCCAATCCCAAAATGTGTTGTTAGGCAGCTATATACATTTCTATATATTATATGTACTGTTAAGTTTTTGAACTTTAGCTTAGTCCCAAAAAAAGTCACAGGATGTGCTTTGCATATTTGCTGTGAAAGCTCCATTTGTACGTAAATAGACAATAACGTTATGAGTGTAAAGCCTATGTAATACCGTGTGTTTATGAATACACAAAACAGTTTAGTTCCTCCATGAATTGTTTCAGCGGGGTAACTTCCAGCGAAATGACTTCCAATTATCTTCTTTTTTATGTTGGCATCGTGGTATGCATAATGTAACAGCTGTCGGTTTTGATTGTGTACAATCACACGATGAACTGTAGTTATAGCAAGAAATTGAAATAAATTATTGAAGTTACTATCCGCTAGACATCATTTACGTTGTTGACGATTTTAGGTATGAAAATTCACATTTGAAAACTTCTACAAACCAATGTATGAAATCACTGGTAATTACATGAAAGCATAAGCAAAGTCTATCTTGCTGATAATGATGTCACATTAATAATTTTTTTCTTATATTACCAGGCATGTTTAAATTTCTTTTTTTATGACTCCGCGTCTAAAGTGGGGTAATTTGGAACTACTATAAATATTTTATATTCACTCAAAACCAGCTGAAGCCAGCAATTATTAAGACGATAACCGTTGGAACCCCGCGACCGCTACGGTCGCAGATTCGAATCCTGCTCGGGCATGGATGTGTGTGATGTCCTTAGGTTAGTTAGGTTTAAGTAGTTCTAAGTTCTACGGGACTGATGACCTCAGAAGTTAATCCCATAGTGCTCAGAGCCATTTGAATGGCTGCAGTACAGTAATAATCTAGAATTGAGTTTAAAGATCACCGAGGAAAAAAGTCAGAACATATATTTTTTTCAGAATTTCACAATCGAATTGTGAATAATTTTATTGCAGTAGTGTTCATAAAGTGTGATGAAGACTCAAAGAAGAAAGATTCAAAGCGGTTTATTGCAGTAAAAAACTATTTGATGGCTAGGGGCTTTCTTTAATCTTCAACGGTATGAAACAATTTAAAGTGCCACCGCATGTGACAAAATTACTAAAACGTGCAACTGCTACATTCTTAGATTCCTCAAACTTTTTAGTATAGTAACTAACAATTTTACTGCTAAATTATTTTTGTAGGTTTTTAGAAACGTTTCTATAGCGTTACACCTGACGTTTTACCATGTGACCTAACTTCAGAAATAGAAGTATTTCAAGAAAAGCCCTACCAAGACGTAAAGTGGAACTCGAAACCCCTAAAATGCTATGAATTCTCAAAGGAGGAAGCTTCAAAGGAACTGTTACAAGAAAAAACTTTTTGATGGCTAGAGGCTGTCTTTAATCCTCAATGGTATGAAGCAATTTAAAGTGCCACCGCATGTGACAGAATTACTGAAGTGTGCAATCGCTACATCCTTTGATACCTCAAACTTACTAGAACAGTAATTGATAATTCAGCTAAATTATTTTTGTATGATTTTAGAATTTTTTACCGTGTTATTACTAACACCTGACGTTTCTTCCATGTGGTCTAATGTCAGAAACAGAAGTGTTTCAAGAAAACCCCTACCAACTTCAAACACCCATAGTTTCCTATTTTTGTAATAGGAAAAATTGACCTATAATTTTATTAGCTATTGGAAAAGTCAGATGGAAGCATCACTCAAAGTTTGGAATGCGTTTTATTGTGATTCACTTCGCTGCTGTGATGTAGAACGGCTTCAAAGTTCAAAAATGTTTCAAGTAATGTTCAAGATGATAGCTTTTTTCCATACAAGGTAAAATAAGGCACCGGTTCTACGATACGTGCGCATGATCACACACGCTCACAGGTGTACGAGAAGTTATCATACCATAATACTTTTGAAATCACAAAGTGCAAGAGTTTTGGTTGAACAGCTTGTACTTCTATCTCTTCTCATCAGTTTCGTATTTTTTTTTTTTTTTTTTTTTTTTTTTTAGCGCTGTGGGACTTTCTGTAGTCTCTAGATCGTGCTAGTGGTCATATGCTCAGCCTATGTATTCTGTTAGTGCAATATATCCATATTCTTGTCTGAACAGTGCCTGATCCACATCCTGCTTTGGTTCTGAGAGTCGTAGTGTTCTAATTTCTCTATATTATTTGCCCGGTGCTTAACAGTCACAAATAACGACGTAAAAGGCTTCCATCGAGTATCACTAGAATCTCACAGTAACAGAAAAGTCTCTTGCCTCATGTCAGTGTCAGCAGGCAGCGGGCGTGAAATCCATAAATTCATGATTAATACAGTATGACGAAGTAATCTGTAGCCTATAATGTTTTAAATGTCCTACCGTCCTGGTTTTGAAAGTTATATGCCGGAGAAAATCTCTAAATTTGTGCCATTGCCATTTAGAGGTATTCAGTTAAAACTAACAAAGCAAAAAAACTTCACATTTTCATAATTTTATAATTATATTTTTTTGTAGTTCCTCCATGATTATTTCTGAATTGCTGAATAAAATGAAATCGCCTCCGTGGCCGAGGGTGCACACAGTGGAAATCCATTTGAACCTACTGCCACTCGAGTGGCAATAACCACTGCCGCCCGGGAATGTGGTGTAGAAACATTGCCAGGAAATAGTGGCCGGTAATGTTGTAGTACAGGTGGCTGCAATTCGTGAGGCCTATGTTGCCAGACAACATTGTCGGCTTATAATGCCAGCAGCATGCAAATTTATGGTCCATGTTCCATATTTTTCAACACCGACGCTATTCGTTTTCGCTTTCGTCATTCTTTTCTTTGTATTCTCTATGTATTTACACTTCTTGGCTGTATCAGCAAGTGGACCCCGAAAATAATGTTTCACTGCCTTCACGATTATGCGAGCATATGAAGGTTTATGCTTTTCTGCTTTGGTGATGCGTCATTTGCATCTCGTAACCTTGGAAGGCCCAGTTTCCTTTAACGATATGACGTCAATCTCTAGGAAGGCACAAGTAGGTTATCTACGCCGTTTCAAGAATTTCTGTTGATTAAGGACAGAGAAGGACAGAGAAGAGCGAATTCTGACCGTACTGTTATTGACGGGCTTCTATGTTCTAGTTCCACTTGTCATACACCGAGAATTCCAGTTGAATTAGAACACTGCAGACTGAATCTAATGTGTTTCTGTCATAATTGCAACTTTACAGTAAAATGAATCTAATGCGTTTCTGAAATAATTTCGCCTTTATAATCAAATGCAAAAGAAAAGTGAACAATTGTTTATGTTTTGACACAGACTCATTTCAGAACGAAACGTCTCCTTGGACAAGCACTCGTAATAAAGATATACCTGCATTATCACTGAAGAACGAAGACACTCTTTTCTGACATGTGACCTACAATGTCGGAATCACTTATCGAAATATCTGTACTGTTTTTAACGTACGCCCATAGCGTATATTTGTTTGAGGTGCTGCGCTCGTAAAACATACACAGTGATATTCGATTTACACGAATACACATTTCCAATTTAAAGCTGTTACAAAATATTCACTGCCTCGATATTAAAGAGTGAGGTACAATTACTATAAAAACTAGGAAACCTCTCATGTATCATCTACAGAATACAAGATGCATAGTTTCTAACTGCAAACGTTATGCCAAACAAATACGAGGCACTTTTTGCTCCAATACAGCTTTTACATTTGTCATGGATCCATTGTAGCTGGCGCATCGAAAGTGATGATTTGTTGTGGAATATAGGATTCTCGAATTGTCGCGTCGTCCTTCGTTCAGGACACATTAACAGCAGTCCATTATTGGCAATTGTTAGGCAAAGAATGCGAAAACGTTTTGTCGACGCCGATCTACATTGGGAGAAACGATCATCATAATAAAATAAAGGAAATCTGAGCTCACACACAAAGATATAGGTGTTCGTCTTTTCCGGGATTGGAATAACAGAGAATTAGTATGAAGATGTTTCGATGAACCATCTGCCAGGCACTTAAATGTGATTTGCAGAGTATCCACGTAGTTGTAGATATCGATGAACAAGTGCTGCCATGACTGATGTTCGAATAGGGGCTTTTCTGCTTGTTGTCAACGCGATGGCGTTCCTCCTCCAATAGCTATCAAGGCTTGTTTGGATATTTAGTTTCACCAGAGATGGGTACGTCGTAGAGAGCCGGTGGAGTGTCTGGCAAGTTCCTCAGATTTGAGGCGCTGAGAACCGTAGGGGCCTAAGGCACACTGTCGTCGATTTTGAGATTGTAGCATGTATGCAAGCTCTTGACATCGGTTGATCTTATTGCGAACCAGCTTTATGAGTGCTATACCCGTCCACTCTATATACATCACTGCGATTTCTCTGATACTCACTTGCTGCACTGACGCCAATTCCTCATAACAGTTGGAAGCTCTTGAAAGAATGCCACCTCATAACCTCACTTTCCATGGTATCACCATTTCAGTCTGTAAAATGGATGTTCGGGGTTTCAGAACCTTTAAGAGTGTTATCAAAGCCTCTACCAATCCAAAAGTTGATGTTTGTGGTATCAATGTTCATTTCATCCATTGTACAAAGATGAAGTTTTCAACTGGTAGCCACGAACTGTCGTTTCAAGTAAAATATGCTTCACTGAAGTCGCGGGAGACCACCTTTTTCTTCAAGTCACACCAAGGGAGACCACAATTTGTCATTTCCCTATATTTTGTAGATGTATTGCAAAATCTAATGCCGAAATGATTGGATGGAAGACAAATATCAACCTTGGAACTAAAAGACTTAACAAAACGAGTAAAGAGAGCTTCAAAATGAATATACGGGTTTTATCGCTTTGTAGCATTTGTTATGTTCAACTTCTACTCTCTTCTTGTCTAAACTATTTATCGTCCACGTTTCACTTCTATACATGGCTACACTCCATACAAATACTTTAAGAAACGACTTCCTGACTCTTAAATCTATACTTGATGTTAACAAATTTCTCTTGTTCAGAAACGCTTTCCTTGCGATTGTCTGTCTACTTTTTATATCCTCTCTACTTCGACCATCATCAGTTATTTTGCTCCCCAAATAGCAAAACTCATTTACTACTTGAAGCGTCTCATTTTCTAATCTAATTCCCGCAGCATCACCCAATTTAATTCGACTACTTTTGTTGATGTTCATCTTATATCCTCCTTTCAAGACACTGTGGTGCTACAGAAGAATGCTGAAGATTAGATGGGTAGATCACATAACTAATGAGGAGGTATTGAATAGAATTGGAGAGAAGAGAAATTTGTGACACAACTTGACTAGAAGAAGGGATCGGTTGGTAGCGCATATTCTGAGGCATCAAGGAATCACCAATTTAGTATTGGAGGGCAGCGTGGAGGGTAAAAATCGTAGAGGGAGACCAAGAGATGAATACACTAAACAGATTCAGAAGGATGTAGGTTGCAGTAGGTACTGGGACATGAAGAAGCTTGCACAGGATACAGTAGCATGGAGAGCTGCATCAAACCATTAAGATCACAACAACAACATATTCAACTTACAACTATAAATTGAACAGCAAATGAAAGAGCAACTCAAACAGGTTTGTTTGTATATCTTTGCGCAAAGGGAAGAATATGTAATAACGAAGAGTAACTGAAGAACGCGTTGAACGAATGAGTCTTTCACGCGGAGACCCAAAAAACCCCTTTGGAAGGCTGGTCGTGAATTAGCAATTGCAGTGAGACTGTGTGGAAACTTAACGAGACGTTTACACTACATCTTTAACGTTTTCAGTTCTTACAAATTCTAAAGCCTACCGACAATACTTTACGTGCCAACTTTGCAAACGAAATGTTGCTGCATAACGATGAAGATCTTCTGGATCGTGTTGTCTTCAGTGATTAACCGACACTTCACCTAAGTGGAGTTCGGGAAACATACACAAAATGCGGAACTGGGGGTCACACAGTAACTGGGTGAGTGGTGTTCTGATTCCAATTTCACATTAATTACAAACTACACAGTAGTCAAGAACACACTATTACCACTAGCCTGTATATGGAAATTTTGTGCATTGAAATCCTAAATATTAACCAAAATTTGGTAATATGAAATGGCTAGATAATTTTTCTAGGCAAACGGCCTTGCCGCCGTGGATACACCGGTTCCCGTGCGATCACCGAAGTTAAGCGACGTTGGACGTGGCCGGCACTTGGATGGGTGACCATCCAGCGGCCATGCGCTGTTGCCATTATTTGGGGTGCACTCTGCCTTGTGATGCCAATTGAGGAGCTACTCTACCGAATAATAGCGGCTTCGGTCGAGAATACTATCATAACGACCGGGAGAGCGGTGTGCTGACCCCACGCCCCTCCTATCCGCATCCTCCTCTGAGGGTGACACGGCCGTCGGATGGTCCCGGTAGGCTAAATGAGTGAGTACATGATTTTTATAGAAAATATAGGATATTGAGGCTTGGTTAAAAAACAAGCCAAACCTATCAGACTGGTAGTGTGCCTACAAATTTGATTTTCACAAACATGTACTTACTCAAAACTTTGTTTCTGTGCTTTGGCCCCTTACGGTTTTCAGGGCCTCGTTTCTATATATAGGTACACATGAAGGCAATTGTGAACGCGGAGAAGACCAGAAACCTCACACACTTCAGCGAGCGGACTCCTTGTTGCTTATGCTCGCTTTCTGATACAGTTGTTGGTTACAATCGGTAAAGCAGATAACAACTTTACAACATGCTGGGTAGTCCTCTGAGCACATGCTATAGCTCGCTATCTCTTGCGTATCTAGCATTTGCCTTGTCCTGTACAAAATGCAACGTATCTCTAGAAGAAATAAAAGTATGAGGGCCGCGCGCGGTAGCCGCACGGTTTTAAGCGCCTTGTCACGGTCCGTGCGGCTCCCCCCGTCGGAGGTTCGAGTCCTCCTTCGGGCATGGATGTGTGTGTTTTCCATACCGTAAGTTAGTTTAAGTTAGATTAAGTAGTGTTTAGGCTTAGGGACCGATGACCTCAGCAGTTTGGTCCCATAATATCTTACCATAAATTTCCAAAAAGAAAGCTATGTGAAAGACAGCTTTTCCTGGTGTAATTTTCTCTCTGTCTGACATGCTACGTGACCCTTTTTCGATTTGGAACCTACAAGCTGCATCCAAGATGGTGACTTACAAAAGAAATACATTTCTCTACGTTAATGTAAGCGCGAGATAAGCCACTGCAAATGTAAAATGCTGAGATAAGCCATTGCAAATGTGAAATGATGGTATATTAATAACCGATGCAGCCGCCAGAATGTTGAAAGCAAACATGCAAACGTACATGCACTGTGTTGAACAGACGCCGCATGTCAATTTGTGGGCTGAAGGGGAAGAGAAGGGTAATCAACCTCAAAAACCTGGAAGAACATTCCTCGAAATTCCGAGAAGTCCTCCAAAGCAAGTTCCACGTAACTAAAGATGGTGATTTGGCGGAAATGATTGTTTCAAGTGCACAAGAAGTCGGTGGCCTATGCCAAAAAAATAAACAATCAAAGAAATTCAGTGCCAAAACTGAAACCCTTTTCAACAGGGGAGAGAAATGAAAATCCAAACCGATCGTGACATGGTAGGGTATTCCGAACTATATAAGGCAGTGCGAAGAGAAATGAAAACTGACATACAGAAATTCACTGAAGACACCTTACGAGCAAGCTTGGAGAACAAGACAAGTTTAAAGTCAGCCAAACGCAAACTCACAATCGGTAAAAAGCAGATTATCGCACTCGATGGAAATGACAGTCGATTCACTGAAAAGGAGGAGGTTTTGAAGTTCATCAGAGACTTTTACAGCAATTTGTATAGCAATCCAACGGAAAATTTGAGTGTATCTAAATTAAATTATGTACCTAGTGTTCCAAATATACTCCCATCGGAAGTCACGTGTGCTCTAGATAGCATGAAGAAGGGAACAGTGCCGGGTGATGATGAGCTCAGTATTGACATCCTCAAACTGGCAGGAGAGGTAACAATAAATCACTTGGCAAAAGTATTTACTTCCTGCCTGCACTATGTTTCAATCCCACTATCGTGGAACAAGGCTAAGATTATTTTGATACACAAGAAAGGAAGTATTCACAATATTAAAAACTACCGTCCTATCACCTTGCTCTCAATTTTGTACAAAATTTTCACAAAGATCTTATTAAACCGAATTAGTTCCACCCTAGACTCAGCCCAACCTATAGAACAAGCAGGATTCAGAAGCAATTTTAGCACTATTGACCACATTCCGACCGTTAGTGAAGTGATAAACAGAGCGAATGAATACCAACTGCCTCTCTGCATTGCCTTTGTTGACTTTGAAAAGGCATTTGACTCCGTTAGCCGTGTAGCTGTCCTCCAAGCTTTGAGTGAGCAAGGAGTGGGAGCAGCATACATTGAAGTGCTCAGGAAAATCTACGAGAATTCTTCAGCTTATTTTAACATCGGCGAATCAACTCAAGAATTCCGCATCATGAGGGGTTCAAGCAAGGCGACCCCATCTCCCCAAAACTGTTCACTGCTGTATTGGAAATGGCTATGTCAAAGCTGAGCTGGGAAGGTAAGGGAATTAGAATTAATGGAAGAAGGCTTACCAACTTGAGATCTGCTGATGATATTGCCTTACTGGCCAAAGACCTCGCAGAGCTCCAAAACTTAGTTACAGATCTTGCATCGGAATGTCAGCTGGTTGGCTTGAACATGAACCTTTCCAATACAAAAGTAATGTCCAACAAATGGGTCCCAGCTGGAGATGTGAGAGTCAAGGACAGTCTATTAGAGGAGGTCAGTGAATATGTCTACCTTGGCCAGATTATAAATATGAAGGGAGACATAAGGCCAGAAATCTATCGACTCATCAAGCCTGGCTGGTAAGCATTTGGGAAGAATTCAACAGTATTCAGATCAAAAATGCCAGTAAATCTGAAGAAAGCAATATTTGATAAATGCATTCTTCCTGTAATGTCGTATGGCTGCGAGACATGGACACTGAACTTATTTGCAAAAGGGAAAGAGGGCAGCACAGAGAGCCATGGAGAGATCAATGCTGGGCTATACAAGAAAGGATAGGAAAAGAGGAGATGACATCATAGAGACAGTAGGTTCCTTGAAATGGCAGTGGGCTGGCCACGTCACAAGAAGAAAAGACAACAGATGGACGAAGCTGGTACTGGAGTGGAGTCCGAGAGAGCACCAGAGGCCTAGAGGAAGACCACCAGACAGATGGGACAAAGACATCAAGAAGATCGCTGGTAACACCTGGCAGAGGACGAAGACCGTCTCACTTAGAGAAGACTGCTGAAAGCCCACCTTAATCCACGACTCGAAGAGGCCACATTATTTAATGACTGAATTGGCTAATGAAGATGATGATGATGATGATGAAAAAGGCGCCTAACAATGAGGCGAACGTAGCAATCAGCAATGAGCGGTTCCTGTACATTAAAAATATGTCTCTCGACAGCTTAACAAAAACTAAATAGCGATCAACATTCATGCGTCAAACCTTTAAAGTTCGGTCGGCCATCGCGTCATGAAAGTCAGTACGGTTTGTATTGTGTAACAAACGAAGCCGGCGGCGGCAACAATGATATTTCCAAGAATGAAAAAGTTACATTGTCACCTACCTATAAATCAGTAACTATTGTGCTGTTCTTCGTGATTTCTGAAGCGTGCGCAGGAGGAGACCATATTACCACAATGCCGAAGGCGAAGAACAGTAAAGCTTATTTACTTCGACAGTGGATTGATGGAAATCCTATTCTAACAACAGATGGAAATGTAGTATTGTGCTAAGTGTGTGAGAAGCACGTAAGTTCTATTTTTGCTTTCTCAAAGTGAAAAATCAATGTAATTTTCGAGTTAGTTTTTTACTTAATGAAAATAAACTCACTTTATTTTTATACCATTGTTGTAGGTGCTCTGTGATAAAAAATTCCAGATTACACAACATTTACAAACAGCTGCTCATAGAAATGATGGTAATAAAAATATCTCCAACATCCAGACAACCTTACCAGCAGCATCTTCTGCAAGCAGAAATAAAGTTTCAGCCAACATCCCTTTCAATAAATTAAATAATGTAGAATTTCGAGGGTTACTCGAAAAATATACCAAACGAAAAGTTCATGATGAATCAACAATAGGGAAAAACTATCTTGGCAAAGTTTACGAAGAAGTAAGTTTAAACATTTATTTAATGAAATTAGTTTGCATGTCAGCTACCCCCATATCCCCCACCCTCCATTTAAGTTTCATTAAAACTTTTCAATTTTTTAAAGAATTTTAACTCTATTACACAAAAATATTTTGAACTCGAAACATAAAATTTCGTAAGGCCTGTAGTGTCAAAGAGTTTATGATCAAGAAACATTTTTAATATTTTTTGTTATACTTATCCTCCTCCCCTCCCCATTTTACACTTGTGCTCCCACCCCCCACCCCCCCACCCCCCAAAAAAAGTGAGACCCATATTGCCTTTACAAATTTTCAATAAAATAATTCTTTTCAAGTAATACAAGAGATCAGAGATGATATTGGGGATTCAAACGTGTGGTTATCTGTAGATGAAACGACTGAGTACTGACTCATGTGGGAGATATATTGCCAACGTTGTCGTTGGAAAAATGACGGAATCTGAACCAGTAACACCTCATCTCATTGTCTTCAGAGTAATGGAAAAAACAAACCATTCTACTATTGCTAGGGTTGTTCGTGATGCCTTACGCGTTTTGTGGCCCACTAAAGAAAACAAGGAAAAACTCCTGGTGATAGTTACAGATGCAGCAGCATATATGATTAAGGCTGCTAAAGCTTTGCAGGTATTTTATACCAAGGCAGTTCACATAACTTGTTTAGCACATGTTCTTCACCGACTGGCTGAAGAAATTCGAGCGTATTTTCCAGAGGTAAATGCCTTAATTTCCTCTGTGAAAAAAATGTTTGTGAAGGCGCCATCAAGAGTAAAATTATTTACTGAAATTATGCCAGGTATTCGTTTATCTCCACAGCCGATCATCACGAGATGGGTAACATGGATAGAAGCAGCTCTGTATTACAGTGAGCATTTAGACGACGTGAAAAGGGTGCTGGACGTGATGGACAGAAACGAAGCAGCAAGTATCCCAGCTGCAATTAGTGCTTGCAATGAGGAGGGTCTCCAGAGTAAATTAGTGTTTAATAGGACCTATTTCAGTAAACTGCCAGCCACAATCACACGTTCGGAAGAAAAAGCAATGCCTCTGTTAACTGCCCTTGAGGTCTACGAAACAGCTGTCGATAGAGACATACCAGGAGAAATAGGAAAGTGTGTGAGAAACCTGAAGCAAGGAATCCAGGTTTAATGTTTCTTCGGGGTGTGAATAAGGTGTTACAAGGAGAATCTGAAAAACAGCTTAATGGTTATTATGTAAGTGACATAGCCTCTTTTCGGTATTCTACTGTGACTTCGTGTGATGTAGAGAGATCTTTCTCTTCGTGTCAAAACATATTAAATGACAGAAGGAAATCATTTCTTCCAGAAACCTGTGAAAAATATTTAATTGTTTATTGCAATAAAAGCAACTGATGCTAAAATAGACTAAGAGAAAGAGACAACTTTGTTAATTAATGTTTTAAGAATAATTGTATAATCAGATTACTTTAGGAGGATTAAAAGATGTGAGAAAGTTGAAGGAATGAATTTTATTTATTATACATGTTTTAAAGTTTTTAGAGCATATTTATCAGATTTTTAATGCATAGATGCATGCATATATCCATACTTTTCAGTGCATATAAATCCGAGCACTAATAATAACTGTGTGAGTCGCACGTCATTTTATCTACATTTGTAACATTTAGATGTCACCTGAAGATTGCATAAGATTTGCAGAACATTGAGAACTGTCCCCTATTTAATGTTACTCATCACTGAGTTAAAACAGCAGTTAGTCGACATTAGTGAAACACCTATAGACCTAACGTTCGTGTAAGTGTAGATGACTGCTTATTGTTCCTAAATGGAAGTCAAATTCGTACCGGGTATTACTTACCGCAGAGACTCAGATAGGATTATTAAGAAAAACTGTGTGTAAAAAAATGAAACGTCTTGAACGTTAGTGGTAAATCATACTTTACTGAAAACTGGAACATTGTGCATCTCTTTCCAAACGTTATCGAATGAGAAAGTGCATAATCCTAATAGGGAAAAAAGCACAATTTCTAATGACAACTAAAAATTTGTGAGAATTGACCATACAGCTAAATATTCGCCTCAATGTGGTGCTGTCATTGGTCTACAATCTCCTTTCGATAACTTGAGCCTTTTATGATATATTACGAAAATATACGTTCAGTCGGCCATCCTGTTTGTAACTAGAACAGACGTAAGATGACCACCGTCGTCATACTTCATAAAACAAATTATGCTCGAATAACTTAACCGGGTTAGACGTCACGTTAAATAAGTCACTGTGGTCCCTATACTATCATTTAGGTTCAACATCACGTCAGATGGATCTTGTCATGATTCGTTCCATTGGTGAATACATGTAAAATGTCAACATAGGCGATAAATTGAATAGCTTTTATAGAGTAGGGCCTACAATCATATCTCACAGGTCGCTCCAACAGATCTAAATGATAACTTCCGTCGTCTTCATCTGTCGATCCTTAGTTGGTAGTAACATTTTCTGAAGCTCTGGAGCACTGATATAAGACCTACGCGAATTTTGCATCTTCTGGCTACCAGAGGAGAGAACTAGTAATTACTCTTGGGGAACGTGTAATATCTCCGACCTGATAAGATTACTGTAACGTGATCTATACTTCTTTCTTTGGTTAATCCATTCATTCAAGTTGTCTAGATTAAGGTTAGCTGTATTTATTTTTCGCTAACATAGTTCACTACTGGTACTGACTAGGCGTCCATTTATCGAAGCTTGACGCGCAGTCTCCTAGCTCTTACGCAAGCGGGATTTCATGCGGCAGTGATCTGTGTGAGTTATGCCGTAGTTATTGTGTAGCTACTCAACTGACCAAACGTGAAGCTTCGCACGCTACTCGCAAGACGTGATGCAGCGCTTCGCCATCCTCTTAATTGCAGTACTGTGTGGCATTCGCAGTGCCGCGTCGTATTTGGGCGACGATTTAATTTTACATGAAAACAATGTGCATTTGGTTGGAAACCGTGGAAAAGTTTATGGTGATTACTGTAACGTTGTTGGTGATTCTTGTGATATCTATGGAAATGATGGAAAAATAGTGGGTGACAATGGCGTTATTGTTGGTGCGAGAGGAATGATCGTGGGCGCCAACGGAAATATAACTGGCATTAACGGTAAAATAACAGGCTCTAACGCAGGAATTCAAGGCGATTATGCACATGTCATTGGCGACAATGCTGTTGTGATAGGAGATAATGCTGTGGTAACTGGTCACAACGCAAGAATTATAGGGAACAATGGTACAATTATTGGAGATTATGGTTCTATTCAAGGTAATAATGGTGTTATTCGCGGGTATAGAGCTAGTATAGTTGGAGACAATGGAAAAATTTATGGTAAAGGTGGTACCATTTCTGGTGAAGGAGGACATAAATATGAGAAGGACAATCAAGTTGCGAATTCCTTTGGCATCGTAATAACGGATTATTCTGAGGGAAAGTAGGCGCTACTTTGACAACGAATGACTGCAAGATGATTGTTAACAACCTTTATTGAGTGCATTGAAGTGGCGCACGTAGATCTATGTCAGATAACAACATCAATTATATATACACGACACTTTGGGTTGCTATTTTCTTATTATATTGTCTTGAAGAATGTGAAATATTAGAGGACAAAAAATAATCATGCCCCCTGTAAACTTTTATTTTTCTTCCTGTTTTTGCATGATGAGTGACATATTACTTTTATGATTTTATCCACGTAATGACCAATAAATGCTTCGTGTTGATCAACATTTCAGTGTTTACTTATAGACTAATGGTGTCATAATTTATTGCCTTAATTTAAAAAGTTAGGCTACTATTATTAAAAGTCAAATATTGTTTCATATCTGAACTTAAGTTCGAAATTGAATATTACTCCGATATGTGCTGACAGAATAATTTGAATGAAGCATTTTGAAAGCACTGTACTTTGCGTGCTCTGTGTTATACATTACGAACTGAGTTGAAGTACTATTTAACAGCAAAAACTGAGGTAATTTTATGTAAAGAGAATTACTGATATTTTAATTCTGTTTTAAACCATTTCATGAAAGTTTCACAAGATGTCAAGAGGAGAAAATCTTTTACAAGTGAATTACATTTTTTTTTTTGTACTATCCTATTGCACTGATTTCATTCAGTATAGATCAACTTTAGATCAGCTGATGTTTCAGAGTAATCAGTTCGCTTCCAAGTGTTGTACACAGCAGACAAGATCATTATGTCACCGATAAAATTTAGTTTTGGAAGCAAAATATTTCTTTTATGGATGGAAGGGAGAAGTAATCGGAATAAGGCATGGTCACAAAGAATATACTGGTGATGGGGATTCTGATTTAAAACGGTGCCTGGAGACGACAGTGGACATGTATGTGAGTTTTCTACTTCTGATGAACGACTTTGACTGAAAACTGAATATTTACAGCACTTTTTCCATTGTGTCTGTCTGCAACTCTTTTCTTCTGTGTTACTAGAAAAGGTCATTAGACTCTTTATACCTACATCTCTTTTCTTTTAAAGATGGATTCTTCTATACAATGTATATATTTACCAATGATTGTTTTTACTGAAGCACTCAAATTATTTGTTAAACTTTTATGATGATCCTCTCTTCATAAGAGCAGTGTACAAAAGATAGACATTTTTAACATCAAAGAAAATGACTGAACATCATAATAATGCCTCAGTAAGATCCTAGGAGTCTTTCAATCATGTTTATTCTAAGTGGTCATAGTGCAGCCAGAAACCCCAAGTCACAATTGCTAACACAAGTCTCACCACTGGGTGTAATTTGCCACATACATCTAGCACAACCTCAGACACAAATACACTCCATAAAGATGATACAGGATAGAATTACAGCTTTGTTATAACCTCTACTTAAATAATTCTTAAATGTAATATTTCCTTTTTTCTTCTCAGGCTTACTTATTTATAAACAGTTGAGAGTGTCATACACTGTTTTACCCATGCCTTAATTTGCAGATTAATTTGAAAGCAAATATACATACATCTCCTCACATTTACTGCTCCCTTTAACATAAGTAAGCATTGCAGAACTGTTATTGTTCATAAAAATAAATCTTCAATTTTACTTCACCTTCTAGTTATAATCACTGAATGAAACCCATAGGACTTAAGAGTTATTTCATCACTTAAATTCACATCATATGGATCATGATATATTTCAAGCAATTTTTATGTCTACATTTCTGTCATGAGCTATTAGCTGTACTAAATATCTGCTCATAGAACCATTACACATGGATCACTTGAGCCATTCCCTTCTCCCCCCCCCCCCCCCCCCCCTCAATGCTCTGGACTTGATCTCTCATGTTTTCCCTGCATGACTGGATAATGGTGTACAAACAGGTGTTCACCAAATCTCTGTTTACATAATGGAAATATAAACTCACTTCGGTATCATTAATTTGCACCTGTCTTACGTCAGGCAAGAGTTTATCAAGGAGTCATTATCACACTGCCTCTGTTGCCTTTTGTCTGCAGGGTTGCCACAGGTTCTGTAAATTGGGGAATTTCAAATACATCAGGGAAATTTGAAAAAAAAAATAAAAAAATAAAAACAACATAGGAAATATCTCGTTTTTGTCTCAGTAGATGAAATAGTTTGTTTACTGAGGTGTCATGCATCGTCACTGGCTGGGTGCAGCTGAGTATGTGCACTGCTTCCATAGTTTCTCATTCCTACTGTTTCTCCCCTTCCTACCAGTCCCCTCAGCTGGCAGTTAGTGCTGCCAACACTTGTCACCACTAGCCTAGCAGCTCCAGATGAGAGGCAGGGAGGTGTGAGGAGTGGTTTGCTTGCATCTAATTCCCAGAGACTGTAGACATAAAAGCCGGAGGTGGCAGTCATGTGGGCCTGAGTTGCATCTGAGTAATTGTGTGAATGTGTGTGTGCTCTCAGTTTTTGACAAAAGCTATGGCTGAAAATTTAGATGTTGAGAGCACTGTTTTTTCTACATGCCTGTCTGCAGCTTAGCAATCATCTTTGCAGTGTTTATATATTCATATGTTTATTTACTAGCCATCCAGCATGTTTACCATGCAATTGGCTTCATCAAAATACATTTTACATATTCGTAAAAGTATAGTTGTTACTAATTTTTACATTATAGATTACACAATATATATATATATATATATATATATATATATATATATATATATATATATATATATATATATATATATATGGTTATAATAGAGGGAAACATTCCACGTAGGAAAAATATGGCTGAGTGTCTGTATATGTGTGGTGTCTGTATATGTGTGGATGGATATGTGTGTGTGTGCGCGCGAGTGTATACCCGTCCTTTTTTCCCCCTAAGGTAAGTCTTTCCGCTCCCGGGATTGGAATGACTCCTTACCCTCTCCCTTAAAACCCACATCCTTTCGTCTTTCCCTCTCCTTCCCTCTTTCCTGATGAGGCAACAGTTTGTTGCGAAAGCTTGAATTTTTGTGTGTATGTTTGTGTTTGTTTGTGTGTCTGTCGACCTGCCAGCACTTTCATTTGGTAAGTCACATCATCTTTGTTTTTATATATATATATATATATATATATATATATATATATATATATATATATATATATCTAAAAAGAAAGATGATAAGACTTACCAAACAAAAGCGCTGGCAGGTCGATAGACACACAAACAAACACAAATATACACACAAAATTCAAGCTTTCGCAACAAACTGTTGCCTCATCAGGAAAGAGGGGAAGGAGAGGGAAAGACGAAAGGATGTGGGTTTTAAGGGAGAGGATAAGGAGTCATTCCAATCCCGGGAGCGGAAACACTTATGTCTGCTTGTGTCTGTATGTGTGGATGGATATGGGTGTGTGTGCGAGTGTATACCTGTCCTTTTTTCCCCCTAAGGTAAGTCTTTCCGCTCCCGGGATTGGAATGACTCCTTATCCTCTCCCTTAAAACCCACATCCTTTCGTCTTTCCCTCTCCTTCCCCTCTTTCCTGATGAGGCAACAGTTTGTTGCGAAAGCTTGAATTTTGTGTGTATATTTGTGTTTGTTTGTGTGTCTATCGACCTGCCAGCGCTTTTGTTTGGTAAGTCTCATCATCTTTCTTTTTAGATATATTTTTCCACGTGGAATGTTTCCCTCTGTTATATATATATATATATATATATATATATAGTAGTTAGTAATTTTTACATTTTACATGCATTGTCATTTTACATGTACACAAAAATACATTCAAGAATTACTTATACATTTAATTAATGGTTGTTACACTATTTCTTTGTTTATTCCATTCATGAATTAATTATACAATTTTACACATTTAGTTAATGACAGTTACATTATTTCATCGTTTATACTTTCCTTCCAAATTACTTTCAAGATATTCTTCAATTGAGTAGTATGCTTTATTTTTAAACCATGTGTCTAGTACCTCCTTAAATTTGAAGGGGGTGAGGGTTTTGACTGATTATGGCAGTTTATTATATAAATGTAGACTTAAGTGTTTGTGACTGTTGTGTGTCAGTGACAGCATAGAATATGGCATATCAAGCATGCAGTTGTTTCTAGTGCTGTGCAAATGTGAGTTGCTACCTATCCTCATTATTATTGATTCTCTGAGTATCTGAACGAGTTATCTGTTGCATGGATTGATCACTGTGGCCTCATTTCATCAACAGGCTCTCTGTGGCTGGCCACATGTGTGGATTTCCATCACAGGCCAAAACTGATGGCTGTTTCTGTGGGTATCTAATGGATCGGGCCTGCCTATCTGAAGCCATTCGATTCCCATTAATGTGCAGGCCCTGCCTGTTGGATCTAGTCTCACTGATCTGCCGCAGGCCAGGTCTGTTTGTGTGTGGTGTAATGCAGCGGATTTTCATGGTTCATCCATGGACCTAGATTTGTGGAACTCCTCAGCAGGCCAGAGACCTTGGGCAATGGATTCCAGGAATTGCAGCTGCCTTAGTGCAAGTACATTGTACAGTGTGGCATTTTATAGAGATTTTATTTGTTCTAGTACTTTTCACACTTCAAAAGTAGTTTATTATTTTAGAAAGTATGGACGATAAGAAGAAGAAAATTGCGTTAGTCACTGGTGGTTTGTACAATATGTACTCATATATTTCTTGAAAGAAAAAGCATACAATACCTGTAAAATAATGGATATAACACAGTAGGTAATAATCAACAATAACGAACATAGTGGAACTGACAGTTTATTGGGGTCACCTATAGAGTTCTGTCAAGAGGTCTACTTTTTTTTTTCTTTTTCTTTTTTTTTTTTTTAGGTTATTTCTGAAATCAGTGAAGGTATTTTAAATCTGTCTCACGACTCCAAGGAAATGCACATTTTTATCACCAAATGTGCTTTGTTTTATTGAAATAAAATAATATCTGTGGCCTGCTTTCTCCATCTAAAAACAGTTCATTACAAAAGATGTTGATGTTAGTACTTAAGATTTTTGCTCACATCAGGAAATACCATCTGCTTGTAAGTTTTCTTTTTTTTTTCTAAATATATATACTTCCTCATTTACACTATTGTTTCTTGTACCATAGCTGCAAAGACAGATTGTCAACTTATGTCTTAACTTACACTTGTGAACTCAAAATCCGTCAGGGAAAAATGCTAAAACTTGTCTGGAAATCAGAGTCATATCAGGGAATTTCACTTGGGGAAACTTGTAGCAACTCTGGTCTGACTTATGATATACTGGTTGTACACTTCGTCCTTCTAGGAACTTGACATCAACTCCGCATATTCTGAAGACTCCTTTGCAAAAAGGGAAGACCATTATTCAGAGTTTACTTATAGGCCTACTGTAAGCTGGGTGCCATGGGAGGAGGAGGCAGGGCTTTTGACCAATAGCCAGCATGCTACGAGCTGAATGCAAACTTCTGCTCCCAACAGTCTACACTCAGGGGCGAAGTAAAAGTGTGTGCAGTCAGTAGCCATGTATGTGTGTGTATACATAAACGATACTGATTCAAATGAATAAACTGAAGTTTGTAAAGAAACATAAAACTCTATCTTAACCAGTACCGGAGGAATGTTCTATTAAAATTGTTGAGGCTTTTGTGACCACTTGTTGGCTAATGTCTTGGGATCTGCAGCCAATGTTTATTTAATGATTTTTCTGAAGTTTCACCAGCACATGTAGCTGGCATTTTCAAAGATTCATCTTCCATTGCCAGAGGTGGTCTGAAGATTGCAAGACAAAAACTAACAGGCAGTGGGTTAGAATGTTCTATTTCCATCATCATTTAATAAAGTCTTACTGCTTATTAGTCCTCTTGCTAATCAAATCATTACAATAGTACAAAACTCCATTGTGGCATCATATTAAAACAAATGCTTTAAGTGGCATTTTTACAACTGAAATAAATAATACTGCAAACTCTCACATGCAATGATAAGTGCTTTTCACAAACTAAGTTAGCTCTAAAGTAATAAGACTGCTGACCAAGCATGCCACAATATATAATATTACCCATGACTTAATTCAACACCTGATTAGGCTCAATACGTATTCCTCTCCTTACTTGGGGCCTTCCAGCTTCCATACAATCATTGTTCCTTGGTGTTTACTATTTACCTGCCACAAAAAGATTGAAGGCACTTTCCTGTGCTTCTGCTCAAGTCTGTGAGGTACCATGCTCTTTCAGCATCTGTCCATGACTCTCAGAGTTTTTCTTATCCTTCATTCGTTTCCATTCCACTTAAGGCACCACATCCCAAATGTAAACCTACGATATGTAACACTCCCACCCTATTACAAATTGCCTTCCACTAAACAGTGTCCACAATTTTTAATACATCTACATTTACTTTTTATTTCCAAACCGTATAGACACTTTTTCATTGCGCTGCATAGGGCATTTATCAATCCTTGCACCATAAAATCACTATTTTTAAAAATATAAGTTTTCTTTTTCCCAAAATATCCCCAGGTTCTCTACTGAAAGGACAATCTGAGGTTCTTCATATGAATGAAAACAATGTTTACATTCTTGTTGACTTTGACACTCACTCTATGGGTGTTCATCAATATTGTTTAGCTTATTATGTGTAATTGACAGCTTGTGATGTATTTTATCCTCTTTTCTCCCTGGCCTCATAAGTTTATTTTTGGAGCTACATAATTTTTCTCCTCCTCTATTTGTGGCCATTCAATCTGCATTATCAAAGTTTCACCTACAATGTTATTTCACAGTATCTCTAATGGAGCCACCTCTCCCATGGAATTAAGAGCTCAGTAACACTTTTTTAATTCTCTAACCATTTCTACCAATTTTGGGTATCTTCCAGCGAAATTTTCTTCAGAAATGTCAATCTGCCATCCACTTGTACCTTTTAAATGAAGATAAACGATTCAACCTCCACTCTGGTAAATAGATGCCCCAGCTCATGAATGGTTTTCTCTTCTCTGTCTGTCCATGGAGCATATTTAGATACCAAATCATGTTTTACATTCTCACACACAAAGAATTCTCAGGCTGCTGGTTGAGCACCATAGCCTGATACTCTCCTGTGAATCCTTTTTACTAGCATGAAACATTCTCCTGAAATAATAAAATTTCCTTGTATGGAGTATACATTTTTTCTGCAAAAAAAGAGTCGTAATCCCCATGAATGTCAATCCAACAAAACTTTCCTCAGAAATATAAAGCAGCAATTCTTTTATACCACCTACTCCAATACTGTCACTGACATTTTGTATCCCATGGAAGGAAGGGCCACCTGTGCAAGCAGCCATGTACTTTACTGACTTACTGCAACCACTGTGTGGCATTCTATGTGGGTATGACCACTAACAAGCCATCTGCCCATTTGAATGGCCACAGTCAAACTGGGCAAGAAACAGCCGGACCATTCAGATGCTGAGCATGCCACACATAATGTGCCTAGCTTTAATTGCTGCTTCATAGCCCATGCCATCTGAATTCTTCCTACCATCACCAACTTTTCTGAATTGTGCCTGTTGGAACCCTCTGTGCGACATATCCTTCACAAGTGTAACACCCCTTGCCTTAGTCAAGGCTAGTCTCTGTCCCTCACCTGCTTCTAGCCCTTCTCTGCCCCCTTTCCAGACCCACTACTGCATATCCCCCCCCTATTCGGACCACCTGCACAGACCTTTCCCTCCCCTATTTTCCCCCAGCACTGCACTACTGATGCAATCCTGTCCTCACCATGTCTCAGCACATTCCCACAGGCAGCCCTAAGGCATCCTCTACCAGACACCCCAGCTGAGATCACTATTTATGCAGTGGTGCCACAGAATCTGGAAATGACAGTGACCATGTGTGTGTGAGTCGTACATGTATGTATATGTGCGTGTGTGCACATCACTTCTTCTCTACTCTTAAGTGCACCTGTCTGTCACCCAGTACTTTGTCTACGTGCTGAGTAGCAAGCTATCCAATTGATACTGTTGTTTTTATTCCATTCTGGATTTTCCACTGTTTAAATAAAGTTCCATCATACATTACCATATCTCATTCTTTCAATTATTTTCTTTGGTACGGACTCAATTCTAATGGGCAGCTATATGCTGTTAACTTTTCATTTCTTTGGAGGGCTGGTAAATTTTTATACACATCCTTCACTTCCCCTTTGATACTCATTTATTTTCTTACAGGGTGTATATGCTTTGTGACAACCAGTAAATCAAAGAAAAACTCAGGAAGTGTTTCATCCAGGAAAACACTGGGAAAAACTCGGAAATCTTTTAGAACTCTGGCAATTTTTCGTTCTTTTAGTTTTCTGTTAAATTTTTGTAATTTTAACTTGTAAGAACTGATACTCTAATAAGGAGTTTTACTTTAGCTCGCTATTGCAGAATAATAGCTCAGCCATAAAACATAAATGACCGAGTAGCACCAAATTAAAACTTCAATTGCATTGTTTGTAACAAGTGAACAGAGTGCACACACAAACATCTGCTGACAGCAAAATCAGTCAGAGGCTTTAGGACGAAGGCTGTGCAATACTTCATGACAACCAACTGCTTTCAATGAGCCAGACGTCACAACTGCTTACATTTCTAACAGGCTGCAGTATAATATTGTAAATGGTGGTTTGAGAAGCATTATTTTCAAAGTAAATTTCCTTTTGCACAGTATAAAATCTGTTATGTGTGAGAATGTGTGATGAATTTCTTAAATCATGGAGTGTTTGAACCTCATTCAGAACATAGCACGATGAGGACCAATCACGTAGAATAATTTTGGGTCCAGAAAACTGAGCATTTTACCATTAGTATGTTTGATATGTCATAAAGAGTAACACACTAAAAATATACCAACTTTCAAGGTTAGTAATTCACATTTATTTTAGTTGTTTCATAGTCTAAAAATTGTGCAGTAATGATGGTAAAAAGCATAATTACCCTTCAAAAAAGTACAAGGTGAGTTCTTCACCAATTTTACATGAAATTGGTTTTTCTGTGGAAAAGTGGAAGAGCACGACAGAACATTTATTCAGGCAGATAACTGCACAGCAGTGAAATTTATAATCCTGCTTATTAGAAATATTCAGCTGCTGCAATTTAAGCTGTTCTCTTAGGATGCTGCATAACCACATCCTCAGAAGAAACAGCAAAACATTTTGACAACCAATATTGAATGTGAAAAATTGCTTTTCTTGTAGCTGTACTGTATGTATGTTGATTTAAACTATTAAGTCTTCCTATTTGTGTATTCATACAACTTAGCATTGATGTAGCTACTGGCTGACTACATCACATATCCTATGCTCTGAATATATGCTGTCATTGGCTGGCAATATAATGTGACATGAGCTATGATTGGCTGACAAAAATGTATCACAGAGAGATTTCAATTCTTCATTAGTTACCATGCTGTATTTGGTGGAATTCGTATTTATACTTTGGTACTACAAAAGTATGCAGTGTACCTGATACTGCGCATTTTGTTTCCTAAGGTACCAGGATGTTCTACGCTGGTGTATAAAACCTTTACCCTTCAAAGGGTTGATGAGTTTTACAGCTCCAAGGAAAAGTATATTGTTACTTAGCACAGAAACAATGTACCTTTCATCTGGGGCATAGCGTACTTTCAGCTGGAGAAAATTTGTATTTTCACCTAGCATTTTCATACACATGTCAAATATTCTTCAAACTGTTGCTCTCCTGCATTCACACTTAGCTGGACCTTTGGTGCAACTGTTGAAAGCACTCCTGGAAAGATCCAGAGCCATTGAGCTCTAACATATTGTGTTTTTTGCCACTGCTTGCTCAACTCTGCTCTTGGCCGCAGTCTGGTAGTGTCCATTCGTTTCTGGTGGACAGCTGGTTGTTCGTCATATCCACATAATGTGGTGCACAGAAATTGCAGCATAGCTGATAAATGATATGGTTTCTGCCATAGGTGGCCTTGCTCTGGTGGTGTAGGATAAGCATGTTTCAGGACTAAAGTAAGATGTGCTGGATGTGTGAATCAGTGAAGTATTGCATGTGGGTCTTCCAGAGGGATATGACCCTGTGGGTGTTACCCTGTGGCTAGGAGTTGGGAGTAGGAGTCGCACAGGGATGGACCAGCATGTGGGGTAGGTTGCGTGTGCTGTGATGTATTGCATTTGGAGGGTAGGAAAGATTTGGCTGCCCATTTTCCTTTGAGCTTCCTCATAACCAGACGTTCATAAAAGCTGATTCCAGATAGGTTTTCATTGTCGTATGTATGATACATTAACTTCATCACAACTGAAAGTTCGTAAAAGCATAGCTTTATGTAAATAAAAGCCAACAGCATTCAAAATTCTGCAGTTTCTGCCCTGTCTAGCTTTCATATAAAACTGTCCTGTCTTGAGAAGGCTCTCCATCATAAATGTGCAGTTATTGGTGCAAGTTACTCATTACATGCCCTATTGTCATATAACAAGGTCTCACAATCTCTGAAGTACTCAAAAGTACTACATATGACAGTTCATTTAAACTCGTAACATTCCAATTTCAACCAAAATATTGAATTCCTTTATTCCATAAAAGTTTGTATTCTTCATTCTATGCTCAGAAATGTCAACAGCTTAATGTCGTAGGTAGATGGCACAACACACTTGCAGGATAGACATTTCTGCTGCCCTAAAGTAATATTCTCATTCTTATCATGATGACACTTGTGCATATTTTGAGGCAAAAATTAAAATCACACAAGTTTACACATTCATTCACTATTAAATATTAACATTCGTATATTGTATATATATATGTATATAAATGCATACTAATTCATCATATACCACAATTGCACTTTTTCACTTGTAAACATTCATTACTGTAGAACATCAATTTTCATAGACTGCACAATTCAATCACTCACGTATTGTCCAGTCTATACAAACATTGACTGATTGCAAAGACAGAGTTTAAAGCTATTTCTAGTTTGAGCACATACACATTCATTAGGACAAGAACACACTTATAACCCACTTATGTGGATATGCAAAGTTGTACACACACACACACACACACACACACACACACACACCACTCAGAAACACTACCCACTTGACTTCAACACAGAAGTTCAATTCACTTGTATGAACTCAATGTTAGCGATGAGCCTTCATCTGCTTAAATACAGACACTTGAAGCAAGGCATGTCTGTCTGCCTTTCAAAATCATTAATTTGTCCTTGAGCATTTTTGTGACCAGAAGAGGGGAGACACTTCTTTTTTTGTTTTCATTCACTGTCACTGGCCTTCACTATCACTGTCACATTTATCTGAAAGATATAGTATGTTATATTGTGTTTTATTATATTTCTGAGACATACATAAGATACAAATGCCATTGCCCAGACAACACCAATGGGGAACCGGCTTTCCGTACTAGGCTGCCAGCAGTTCAGTTGGTAAAGTACCTCTGTTGCCAGACCATGGATAAACTGTACCATGTGACCAGGCATTAGATGCACCTATTTTCATTAGCTCCTGTTGTAAAGTGATATTTTCTGGTGTTGAAGTGTTCTGCAATAATCAGCTATTGTGAACAAGTGTTTTGTGCTGGTGTTGCACTGATAATTAATTAATAATTACAGTGAAGCACATCTGAACATGAGATTCAAAATAAAAGTGCCCATCCAAGAACAAGATAATGCTCTACTCAAAATATACCCCCAAATTCGACAACAGTAATGCCATACCACTCTGTTGTGATGAATAACGCTCCAACAATGCAGTGGAGGAAATCAGATATTTTGCTTTGGGTACAAAGAAATGTACTATTGATTAAAATGCAGCTTGTGTAAGGCATAGTTAATGGAACTTGTCCTCTAGAAGCCAAAAACTCTACACTACTAGGTCAGTGAACTGGTTAGCCATAAGGGGCATAGGTTTTGTAGGCTTCCTCCAAATCGTGCTCATTTGAATTTGACTGAGAGTATATGGGCCTTCATGAAAAGTAATATGGCAAAAGACAACAAGAAATTTATGCTCATCAAGGCTGAAAAGCTGACAAAAGAAGCCATTGCAATTGTTACATGTCAGGACTAGGCTTGAGTTGTTAGCCATACCATGAAGGTAGTTGAGGAGACATCGATTCATGAAGGACTGTGACAAGTTTTAAACACAGCAGAGTTTACAAGTATTCGTCTTGCTAACATTCTAATACAGTTGAAATTATGACAGAATCCTAAAACTGTATTATTAAACTAGCCGCTAAAGTTAAGGCAGCTCAATAGTTATGAGAAAGCCCCTTCTCAATATAAAAATAAGCATGTAACTTCTTCACTTACATCAATGCAAAACCCACTGGGACTCTTGTTTCATCAGCTACTGATGGTCCTTGAAAGTTACATTATTTCATTTAAAAATTATAGTTACTTGAGTATTGTGATAGATGTGGAAGTTATACGTATTACCCATATGGCAAAATAATCTCCTCGTTGTGTGCTATAGTTTTTGCCAAAATCCTGGTTTGATATCTTAGACCACTTGTGAGATACAAGAGATTTATGAATATTTCATTCTGGCTTTTTCACCACTGAGTGTTCATGGCAGAGCTCTTTACATACATTCCATTTTATTGACACTGGAGAAAATAGAGATATTGTTCCAAGCTTAAAGAATAATTCAGTACGTGGTCTAATTTAAAGAAAAAAGAACCATTAAACAGCCGAGATAGCATAGAATATTTCTTATTAAAAAAAAAAAAAACTGCTTTCAACAGTCTTTATTGCCATATTCAGGTCTCAAAAAAACTTTTTGTTGTAAAACATGTTTGTTTCATGCTGAACCTCTCACTTGAGAAATCAAATCAGTGAGGTTCAGTGTAAAATGAACATGTTTTACAACAAAAAGTTTCTTAAGACCTAAAGATGACGGCAAAGTCTGTTAGCCGGTTGTATTAGATTAATAAAATTTTTTTATGTAATCTTGGCTGTTAAATGGTTTTTTTACAATTAAACGAGATCACCCTTCAGTACTCTCAAAATAAAAAAAATTCTATCTAAATTTCATACTCAGCAAGATATAACCTAACATGCACCAAATGGAAATTCTCAGTGAACACTATTTTTCACTTCAGACTGTAAGAATTTCTTGCAGTAGTGTACCTAGTATCAAAAAATTTCCATAACTATGACCATTAACAAAATTAGGCAAATTGTCATGAAGCTATAGTTGTGTGAGAGTCAGAGTTTATTACTGAATTTTTTTTTAAATTGTTTCACAAAGATTGCAGATCAGCCACCTTGCACAGCTTGCTGTTCAACGTAGTCAAACAAGCTTGACTGGTTCTGTGGCGAGTAGGCCTGATATTATCACCATCTGCTGATGCGTTCAGCACATGCTGGTAATCATGCTTCTCTCCACTCACTGAACTGTCAGAAGTAACAACTTATTTTAAATGCACTATGGTACGCTCACTCGAAACAACAGGTTGGGATATTTTTAATACTGTTAAAAAGTGTGTTGACAAAATTGAGGGTTTCAAAAATGGTTCAAATGGCTCTGAGCACTATGGGACAACTGCTGAGGTCATTAGTCCCCTAGAACTTAGAACTAGTTAAACCTAACTAACCTAAGGACATCACAAACATCCATGCCCGAGGCAGGATTCGAACCTGCGACCGTAGCGGTCTTGCGGTTCCAGACTGCAGCGCCTTTAACCGCACGGCCACTTCGGCCGGCGTTTCAAAAATGCTCTGCAGTTTGTACTGGTAGTGTACCAGCTATGATCAGTAGTGTAAAAAGCTTCATTGGTCATTTATGAAAAAACAGAATAACTTTTCACACTACAATAAGCATCAGCAAACACTATGTGAGAAAAGTGTGAGAATGCTGTCAGCAATGAAAAACATTAACGAAAATTATGAATGTAGTATACTGAGGAAATCCACCACTATTTCATGAAAAGCTTAAGAAGTTTTTGGTGGAAGATGCCATGGTATATGGAGATAGAATTCTTCATTTTGAAAATCGTTGGTTGAGTGCAGGAACCAGTTTAGTTCTTTATTTCCCTTAGAAGTTTTCAAGTTTTTTAATAAAAAGGTAAAATTGGATACTTCAGTACTTGAAAAGAAACTGAAGGGTTCACTTTCTTTACCATAATTGGCATTTCTAACGAAAGTTATCGTTCACTTACATCATTTGGACTTATATTTGCTTATAGAGAGTAGGTAGTGCTTGCAATCCAGTACGAATGACCATCATTGCTGCAACTAGCCGGTGCAGCTGTGGCTGCAGTAAGTGTGTGGGTAGAGTCAGAAGAGGGAAGCATTGGACAATAAAAAATTCAATAGAGGGAAATGATCAGAAAGTCACACTTTGCCAAGCCTGAGTTAAGTGTTTGGACTGGCAGTACTTGGAATTCCTCCTCTTGAAGGTAAATCCTAGCCAGCTATTTTCTCCTTCTAATATATCTCATTAATATTAAGTTTGAAACAAATAAATTCTAGAAAAAGAGCCTGAAATGTGGTTAACTGTATAATGAGCAAAATTGCATCTTGAAAGCATACAAGGGGCATCCCTGTTAACTTTGGTTCTGTGAGACCCACCAAATAAATAAATAAGTAAGTAAATAAAAATATATCTGATCTCCAATCAATTACTCTCTCCTCCTTGAGAAAGGAAGCTGTGGTTTGGAAAGCTATGAGTGCTGTTAATTGCTGTTACGTTTTTATATTGGCTGTACTAAGATATGTGTAAACTAAAAGTAAATATTGACCTGCCCATCTGTCCCTAAATAACCAAACAATAAACTACAGAGGAGTTATGCTCGTCTTATTCTACTGTAGTGAATAGAACTATTCCAGCATACTGTTCTCAGTATCTCTGACTGTCTTTGTTGTCAGTAAATATATGTTTGTTGTTTGACTCAGACCTGATAAATGTATTGAGGTGATTCCTTCCCTGGCATAAATACCTCTATAATTTGTTCATTAGCTTCTGGTGTCAAGTAGTAGGTAGTGTCCCCTTAACTTTGCAAGTTATTTGGCATGTTAACTGTTGTTAAAACATCTTCAGAATGATGAAAAATGAGGAAAAAAAGTTTCTCAATGGTAGACACGTGACTCTGAGGTACAAAAAGTAATGTATCACAATAAAAGTGCACAATAACGGGCACTGATATAGTGACTGGAATTTTCAGGCAGGGATATAAATAGCTGTTTATGGAGGAGACATTGCAATGAGGTGAATTAAACAAAAGTTGAGAAAGAGTATTAATGAAATGCCTTATGTTTGGTTAAGTTGCTTATTGTTCAGGCTTTTGAAGATGTGAATTTCTGCAAACTTTCATTGAGACAATTCTCAATCTTGTGCAGGAGTGAGATGACTGAAATAGGTTCTGTCAGTCTCATCTTGCCTATTTATTTGTACTGTGTCTTTTGTAGTGTTGTCATAAGTGAAAGGAAAAGTTCAGAAAATCATGAGATCAAAAGTAAGAAAAATGTTTACAGTTTGCAATCGGCAAATGCTTGCCACATAACATCACCAGTGAAATAAAACATTGAATTACTAGCTTTTCAGGAAGTAAGAATGTTCCCTGATTTCTGAGATCATCCCAGCACAACGGATAACTATATTTTCGGGTGCCCATCTGAGTTGACACTTCTATTTTAGGGCATAACATTCTGATAACTAACTCAGTAATCTTCATCAAGTGCTCTCTCTGTAGTAACATAATTTAACAGATCAGAATCTTCTTCTTACAATCTGTAATACTACAGCCACAGCAGTGTCTTTATAGGCAGGTGGGATGCATTTTTCTTTGTCCTTTCATAGATATTCGTGGAAATTGAACAAGTACCAAAAACAAAAATGCATGATCAAGGGTTATGCAAGTCAAAACTGATTACAAACAGGAATGTACACTGATAATATCTCACAATCTAATTGGTGTCCAGTCAGTGAGGCACACAGAAACACTGCTTGTTTCACCTGATGAGGAAAGTACTGTGAGTAAAATTCAGTCATCAACTTGACTGGACACACAGAAACATACTGCCTCTAAAGAACAGTACTTTTAAAAATTATACGATCTATTGTTTTAAATAAATTAATTTGTTTAAGAAGTCTTATTAGCTGTTTGTCTTAATAAAATATAATGGAAACAAAGTTTTAAAATCATACTGAAGTTTCCTATGTCAGGCCACCAAGTTCATAATGCTGCCAGTAGATGACACACACAGTTTATCAGTCACATGACTTCACGAATTTGGTGATTTCATGTAAAGGAGAAAGTTATACCCCAGCAAGGCATAGGACATTATTTGCACCAGAAGAAACTTGTGTTACATCATGATGATGTGTACACACTGAATCTTTTATTTCTTTGAATGTGAGAAACGGCCAATTTCACACAAAGGACCTAAAATATGGTGTATGAGCAGTAAATTGACACCAGTTCACATACAACATTGTGACTTGGCTGGTGAAATGTTTTTATGCTGAGGGTACAGGTTCTCTGCTAGGGCCTACCAGAAATCTGACATTTTTTTGTTGAGAAAATGCTAGTAAGTTACACCATGGTGCAGGGTCCACGCTAAATTCAATGAGGACAAAGTATAGATAACCAGTCATGGAGCAATTACGCATATTAGTGTATTCTGACATCCAAGAACACTATGGCATCATGGTATATCTGCTTTCCATCAAAAACCAAACTAAAAGGACCTGGATACTACAAATATTCATTACAGTGGCCTTTTAAACACTTATATAATGTATGTTTCCTAAAAAGTGTTCTTTTGCATAACACCACAAAATTACTGTAATGTCCAAGTTATTTTTACTGAAAATTTGCAAAGTCTGTGCTGCTGTACATATTGTGTTACTTTTAAAATAGTAATCAGTATTTACCTTTAAATTACATTCAAAAGGAAGTCAAAATCTAAGTGCCTGGCACAGGGTTCATCGAACCACCTTCAAAATTCTCTATTATTCCAATCTCGTATAACGCGCGGAAATGTCCAGCCCAAATCCTGTATCATTTCTGTGACACTCTTTCCTATATTTCGCGATAATGCAAAACGTGCTGCCCTTCTTTGAACTTTGTCGATGTACTCCGTTAGTCCTATCTGGTAAGGATCCTACACTGCACATCAGTATCCTAAAAGAGGAAGGACAAGCGTGATGTAGGCAGTGTCCTTAGTAGAACTGTTACATTTTCTAAGTGTCCTACCAATAAAACACAGTCTTTGGTTAGCCTTCCCCACAGCATTTTCTACGTGTTCCTTCCAATTTATGTTGTTTGTGACTGATCCATTCACGGCTAGATGCCTGAGATCGCTGGAAACACTCTTACATCCCACAGAATCAACGTCTGGACGTCCACACGCACCGCACCGGTCCTGCAGTACAGCGCCGATGCTCGGAGACCAGAGAAACTACCACCATAAATGCGACCCACTGCTGCAGACGCAGAAGCGTATGTCAGCCAGAGATAGGCCTGCCAGCTGTGGAGGCATCTTCGCAGGAGAATCCAAATGGAAGGAATTCGAATGCTATCAATACTCCCAGCACTAACACTTGTCATATTGACTCTTCTTAGATTTTCACGCAGTATGTTTTGAACACACGCAGTCCCGAAAGCAACGCAATGCAAACTGGGTATTAGTTTACTATTCACCCATCCAGGGGGACCTGTGAGCCAAATCGTCATAAGCTGTGGCAGACCAGAAGATTTCTATGAGTCTCCAAACTGGGGAACAAAGGATGGATCAGCCCCAGCCTGGAACAAAGGCGTCCACTGAGATATTGTTTCCGGGCCCAACCTACTTGCTTGCGCTATGCTTTCTATGGCCATCTGCAAACTCACAAGAATATTGGAAACCAGGCACATACACTATCAGTGTAATTACAATTAAATTTTATGATTGCTGCTGCAGTCTGGCACCCACCGAGCACCCCCCCCCCCCCCAAATTCTGTAAGTCCCTCCAGATCCTTGAGCTTCATGCACTCCGCCAAGCCTTCCGTATACGCCTCCCGTCCCCCACGCGGATCCTCTATGATCTCATTCCTTTCCCCCATCTGCTCCTATTCCTCGAATATATCCGCATCCTCTACACCTCCCGCCGTCTTGAACCCCCTCACCCCCTGGTTGCTCCTCTCCTCTCCCATCCCCGCCTCCTGCCACGTCTTCACCATTGTGTCCCCCCTACCCTCCATTTCTACACCCTACATCTCCTTTCCCAAGGTGGCTTCCATCAACTCCCCCTCCCGGATGATGCCCTCTCTCCCTCCATTTATCCCTCCTACCAACTCTGATCCTCACTCCCCCTCCTTTCCTCTGTCCTTTCCCTGGGCTCCCTCTTCCCCCCCCCCCTTCCGTCCTGTTTTCTCCCCACTAAACCTCTCCCTACCTCCCTCCCCCTCCCCCCGAGTCCTTTTGTATTCCCCTCCTCTGCCTACCCCACTCCCTGTCGCGTCTGCCCAGCGCCCCCCACCCCTCTTATGGGTCCTCATCCTCCATCAGCTCCTTTCCCGGCTCCCCCCTTTTTTTATTTTCCCATCATCTGTCCAGTTTCCCCCCACCTGCTCTCGGCTGTGGTATGTCACATTTGCCACGTTTTTGGTGCAGTGTTCCAGCGACTGTTCAGTGTTGTTCGTCTTTCTCCTGTTGCGAACAGAAACCATGCTGTCGCTGGGTGTGAATTTTATGTCTTTTGCGAACAGAAACCAGACTGTTGCCATGTTTTTTTTAATTGTCTGTCTATTGTTTTACCTGTCTGCTTTGTATGTATTTTCTTAGCGTCATCATCCCTCTGTTCTTTGTTTTAAGTTCCACGATTTCTTTTCACCATGTTACTCTTTAAGTCTCTGATATTATCGCCTGTTTTTATTATTTATTCTCTTCATCTTTCTAACATAGTCTGTAGGCTGAAGAGCGGCATACTAAGCTGCTGCCAGCCCGCCCCCCTTCGGGGGGAATTGAAATTCAATAAAGGAAAAAAAAAAAAAATGGCACCCACCGATATACTGGAAACGTCTCCTGGTGACAGCTGTGGTTCTCGAACGAATCTCAATATCTGCAGCACACATAATTTTCCATGTCAAATCTGTCTCATATCCTTATTGCTATGAGTGTGTTGAATCTATACATCCTTTATGACCGGTCAAAACTATTTTCTTTGCACATGCCAGAACATAAGCCACTGTAACTTTACAGTACAACATATACACATTTCAGACAAGCAGCGCCGTTGTCTTTTATAAGTGTACAGCACTCGAAAAAAATATGTTATGCCCACACTCACACCAGCCAGGTGCCTCGGTTCTGTTCAGTTCTAGGAAATTATTTGACGTTTTAAGTCTTCCAGTCAGCTCTTCCGGAAGCTGCTGCATCCTGCCAGGACTCTCTCAAACAAGTGTTGCAAAGCACAGGCATTCAGCACTGTGTGATAATCAACAGCGCTCACGTGGATGAAAGGGTTGGAAAGACATCACCGATATGGGTTGGTGTACTGTAATGAACAGTGAGTCGATAGTGCAACAAAAAAACAAGACGGCCTGCTTAGGCGAGCCAATGAGCGACATTCTGTGTATCCATTTTGTTACAGCCATATTTGTACACTCTAGCAGATCCAGTAGAATCCTCACATTGCTATATTGTGCAACTGTTTATGAAGTGACTCTATCACCCCTTAAGTTTGGATATACTCCTCAATGCGTCGGAATCACAATTCACCACATCAAATCTATCCTCTCCTTACTACTAGGCATAAGTAATTTTTTTTACATGAATAGTATTCTGATTACTTCCACAAACGTTTGGTTATATATCAGAAAAAGAGCCACAGTACCTTTACGTTCAAGCAACAGTATAACATTTCTGACTTTTATTAATATGTGTATAAAAAAAATTACGATACATCCACACTAGCACCAGCTGTGTGTCGTTTTCGCACTACCCAGTAGCAAAAAAGCCTCCTGCCATCACATATTTGTCGATGAATAAAGGACGTAATTACAATTTAAAAAAGCCCTAGGGTCTTTTTCTATTTTATCTATTTCACCACTTCCACGGAACTTTTTCGTATTTTTGATTCTTGTAAATGTAGCCAACACACTGTGGCGCCTTCTGTGTATCCTCAGACTGCCAAGACTTAATAAACTTAAATGACAAAGTAAGTGAAAATATAATATGCATTTTTGAAAACAGTTTTAAAATAAATATTCAGGTTCTGAATCCTGATTATGCATCAATAGATCTATCAAAAGTATGTTATTAATGTAATTTTTATTTATTTTTTAAATTTTTTATGGTGGGCAAAAACTACCCCCCCCCCCCCCCCCCCCCCTTGGTAATACACGTTACTGAAAATGGCTTGGTATTGCGAGGGTTGAGTGTGCTATCTCGAAAAGCAGCACCTCATCTGTCCCAATACAAAATCAATGAAAGGAAGGAAAACGTTCAATCTGAAACGAAACACGACATAATATTATTCTCGAGCTCGAAAGAACATAACAGAAAAGAAGGAATTTCTGCATCGAGCAAAACCCGCGTTTATGTATTAAAAATTTATGTTTCCTTTAGTATTCCTTAGCATCAGGTGCTTCTATGTTTGAGCTATGAATTGAACGTTTGGCGGTTCTGGGTGCCTGCACCGGGATGTCCAAAGGTTTTAAATGCGACACGCCTTTTGGAAAATTTCTTGATATTAAGTTTCTCTGTGCGTTTCTAGTGTTCTTATTACACCATACACCAGTTCATAGCAAATGTTAAGATCTAACGCAACAGCCTGAAGTTGCCGTGAAAACGAAACAGTAATTTCAAAAACGTCGGCGGTTACCGTCAAAGGTAGGGCACAGTCGAATCGTTGCCTAGAAACCAGAAGACTAACACTTTACCATGACGGACAAGTTCTATCCATTTCTTCAAGGAACTACATGACAAGAGTCAGAGACCTCTTTGAGTTGAAGGAGTGCATCAGACCTTTCAAGCCAGGGTGTGTCACTAAGACTGTGTAACTCTTTCCGCCTCCTCGTGTTTTTAAAGGATAGTTTGCTTGATAAATTCCAATCTTTTTGCTGACTCACACAAATAATTTAACTGTTTACAACTCCCATCAATATTGCGAACAGTAGGCAAGCTGCAGGCCTTCACGATAGCTAGGTTTAGTTTATATACTGCAAAATGCATGTAAGTCGTTGGCTGTTGGAGCTGCCTTATTCTGAATTGAAGGCCATTAAACTTTCCAGATATGTTGGCATCTCCGTCATCACCATGACATCTACATCTACATCGACATCTACATCTGTTGGAGCTGCCTTATTCTGAATTGAAGGCCATTAAACTTTCCAGATATGTTGGCACCTCCGTCATCACCATGACATCTACATCTACACCGACATCTACATTTATACTCCGCAAGCCACCCAACGGTGTGTGGCGGAGGGCACTTTACGTGCCACTGTCATTACCTCCCTTTCCGGTTCCAGTCGCGTATGGTTCGCGGGAAGAACGACTGCCGGAAAGCCTCCGTGCGCGCTCGAATCTCTCTAATTTTACATTCGTGATCTCCTCGGGAGGTATAAGTAGGGAGAAGCAATATATATTCGATACTTCATCCAGAAACGCACCCTCTCGAAACCTGGACAGCAAGCTACACCGCGATGCAGAGCGCCTCTCTTGCAGAGTCTGCCGCTGGAGTTTGTTAAACATCTCCGTAACGCTATCACGCTTACCAGATAACCATGTGACGAAACGCGCCGCTCTTCTTTGGATCTTCTCTATCTCCTCCGTCAACCGGACCTGGTACGGATCCCACACTGATGAGCAATACTCAAGTATAGGTCTAACTTGTGTTTTGTAAGCCGCCTCCTTTGTTGATGGACTACATTTTCTAAGGACTCTCCCAATGAATCTCAACCTGGTACCCGCCTTACCAACAATTAATTTTATATGATCGTTCCACTTCATAGCGTTCCGCACGCATACTCCCAGATATTTTACAGAAGTAACTGTTACCAGTGTTTGTTCCGCTATCATATAATCATACAATAAAAGATCCTTCTTTCTATGTATTCGCAATACGTTACATTTGTCTATGTTAAGGGTCAGTTGCCACTCCCTGCACCAAGTGCCTATCCGCTGCAGATCTTCCTGCATTTCGCTACAATTTTCTAATGCTGCAACTCCTCTGTATACTACAGCATGATCCGCGAAAAGCCGCATGGAACTTCCGACACTATCTACTAGGTCATTTATATTTATTGTGAAAAGCAATGGTCCCATAACACTCCCCTGTGGCACGCCAGAGGTTACTTTAACGTCTGTAGACGTCTCTCCATTGAGAACAACATGCTGTGTTCTGTTTGCTAAAAACTCTTCAATCCTGCCACACAGCTGGTCTGATATTCCGTAGGCTCTTACTTTGTTTATCAGGTAACAGTGCGGAACTGTATCGAACGCCTTCCGGAAGTCAAGGAAAATAGCATCTACCTGGGAGCCTGTATCTGATATTTTCTGGGTCTCATGAACAAATAAAGCGAGTTGGGTCTCACACGATCGCTGTTTCCGGAATCCATGTTGATTCCTACATAGTAGATTCTGGGTTTCCAGAAACGACATGATACGTGAGCCAAAAGCATGTTCTAAAATTCTACAACAGATCGACGTCAGAGATATAGGTCTGTAGTTTTGCGCATCTGCTCGACAACCCTTCTTGGAGACTGGGACTACCTGTGCTCTTTCCCAATCATTTGGAACCTTCCGTTCCTCTAGAGACTTGTGGTACACGGCTGTTAGAAGGGGGGCAAGTTCTTTCGCGTACTCTGTGTAGAATCGAATTGGTATCCCGTCAGGTCCAGTGGACTTCCCTTTGTTGAGTGATTCCAGTTGCTTTTCTATTCCTTGGACACTTATTTCGATGTCAGCCATTTTTTCGTTTGTGCGAGGATTTAGAGAAGGAACTGCAGTGCGGTCTTCCTCTGTGAAACAGCTTTGGAAAAAGGTGTTTAGTATTTCAACTTTACGCGTGTCATCCTCTGTTTCAATGCCATCATCATCCCGGAGTGTCTGGATATGCTGTTTAGAGCCACTTACTGATTTAACGTAAGACCAGAACTTCCTAGGATTTTTTGTCAATTCGGTACATAGAATTTTACTTTCGAATTCACTGAACGCTTCACGCATAGCCCTCCTTACGCTAACTTTGACATCGTTTAGCTTCTGTTTGTCTGAGAGGTTTTGGCTGCGTTTAAACTTGCAGTGAAGCTCTCTTTGCTTTCGCAGTAGTTTCCTAACTTTGTTGCCATCTCAAATCTCATCTCAAATTCTCATCTTGTACGCCCACTTGATGTCATTCTGAACGATTTGGTCGCTTAATGCAGCACCAATCAAGTCAGTTACTGACAGGAAGCTTATAAATTCTTGTTGTACCATACTTTTTTTGAATATCCAAATTCCTGATACATGCTCTGAACAGTCCTGTATCACTGGCATCGGTTGTTTCGTCGCCAGGGATAGCGTAATATTTTGCGTCTTTGACTTTGTTTGGTACCTTTCTCACTATAACAGAATGACATCAATAAATCAACTAATTCTCAGTTGTTTCGCCCAGACATCAAGCATTTTTCGGCGCTGTTTGTAAATGTTTTTGGAGTGATGAATCACCTGAGCTAATGTGCAAACTTAAAACTGCACAAAATCTCCCTTGGCCGATTTCACCATTTAATGTACCAGCATTTCGATGGCCTCTTAACGGTATATTCTCTCGACCACATAGTGTGATCTCCTTTACTGTAGGAATCAGTCGCTCTCTATTTGATTCAATCATTTTAAGTTTCTCAGTTTCGATTAAAATATTTACAGCCTTTTCAGAGTTTTTATATGAACTTTTGAAATGCGTACTTTTTAACAAAAAAATGTTCAAATATGTTTGAATTCCAAAGGCACCAAACTGCTGAGGTCATCGGTCCCTAGACTTACACACGACGTAAACTAACTTATGATAAGAACAACACACACACACACCCAGGCCCGAGGGAGGACTCGAATCTTCGGCGGGAGCGGCCGCGCAATCCGTGACACGGCGCCTCTAACCGCGCGGCCACTTTTTAACACTGCCATATTGTGGTAATCGGTAGCGGAATTATTTGTGAAGATCTGTAGTGCTTTATTATGCACTCTGACACAAAAAATACGACGCATCACAAGGAGTTCTGCAAATTAGTCACAAGCTGATTTAGTATAGGTATCGATAGAAAATGTAAAATTGTAAAATTTGGCGGCCAATGGATGAACGTGCGGCGCTGCAACGCAATTTCACCGTGCAGCTGCTAAGGATAGTAAACAGGGGACATGTCGATTCCAGGGCATAAAGGCTGCGAATTTCATTCCGTGTACTCAATTCGACAGGAACTATGCCTCGCAGACGGGCGCGTGAACAGTAAGCTCAGCTGTCAGCTTTTGACAGGTGACGCGTAGTTGGTGTCAAAGAAGCCAGTAGGAATAATCGGTGAATAGCTTGACATTTGAATAGGAGCGATGTCACTATTCGCCGATGTTGGCAGCAATGGGTGAACCATGGCCAAACACAGCGTGAAGAAGGAAGCGGTCGACCTAGACAGACGGCAGAGCCTGGGGACCGAGCAATCATGTGAGAGATCCTCAGAGCCCCGGATTCATCATTATCACCGAACCGACGTGCAACTGGTGCTTCAGGAACCACAAGACCCATTAACAAGTGCCTCAAAGAAAGGGGGCTCAGCTCACAACGCCCCTTGGGAGACTGCATTCATCTCTGTACGCCAAGCCCATTTGCAGTAGTGTCGGGCACTTTTGGCCTAAAATCTCATTGACAGCAGTGTAATTACCTTCAGTGATGAATCCCGCCTCAAACCGAGCCCAGATGACTTGCGAAGACGTGTGTGGATATGCCCCAGACAGCACCGAGAGCCTTACGGCTCAACAACTAGGAGTGATGGTCGTGGGTACCATTTCACTAGTTCCTGGACCGCTTAAGCTGCCATTTGCGACACCCTTACAGCACAGCGGTACGTCGACGATATTCTATGACCGGTTTTGTTGCCCTTCATGGCAAACCATCTTGCGCTTACATTTCAGCAAGATAATTCCCGCCCGCACACGGCTAATGTTTCTATTGCTTGTCGTCATGCTTGCCAAACCCCTACTTGGTCAGCACGACCGCCAGATCTCTCGCCAATTGAGAACGTTTGGAGCATTATGGGCAGGGTTCTCCAACGAGCTCGGGATTTTGACAATCTAAGGCGCCAATTAGACAGAATTTGGCACGAAATCACTCAGGAGGAAATCCGATAACTCCGTCGATTAATGACAAGCCGCATAATTGCTTGCTTAAGAGCCAGAGGGGACCAACTTGTTAAGGACTAGCTCAATTTGTGACGATTTCTCTGGAATAAATCGTCCAAATTTTCTAAAGTTGTAATCAATTGTTTGTCTGTACATATCCATCAAATCTACCGATTTCTGTCATATTCTAATAATTACTTCGTGGTTCATCGTTTTGTTTCTTCGAGTGTATTTGGGAGTGCCGGCCGGTGTGGCCGTGCGGTTAAAGGCGCTTCAGTCTGGAACCGCGTGACCGCTACGGTCGCAGGTTCGAATCCTGCCTCGGGCATGGATGTGTGTGATGTCCTTAGGTTAGTTCGGTTTAATTAGTTCTAAGTTCTAGGCGACTGATGACCTCAGAAGTTGAGTCGCATAGTGCTCAGAGCCAATTTTTGTATTTGGGAGTGATCAAGTTACTAAAGCCACAGAACACTTTTCCCCACAATCTGGACCAGAAAGTAGCATGCAAGGCAAAAGCAGTATGCACCGTTCTGTTGTTGGCTATGACTAGCCAAGAATATTCCTTCAGCCAGTCCAGTCGGAACTTCTTTCTTGTCCACCCTCTGTCTGCTCTGCATATAAATAATTACGAGATTGTTCTAAAGATTCTGTCAGATGTTGATTCTTTTCCTCGTCACTGAGTACTTTGCCTATTACATAAGAAATATTAAAACGATTTTCAGCAGAAGTAGGGTATGTGCTAGCCACTCCCACCCCACTGCTTCGGGACCTGTAACAGCAGCTTGTACATGAAGTACAGAATCATACATAATCAAATCAACTTACCAACAACTAAACTAACTCTTCTGAACTACGCTGCACGTTTATTTCAAAACGCCAGTAATCGTTTAAGGGGTGAAAATAATACTCATCAATCAATATGAACATATTTTCCTTTACTCACACCGTAGCTGTGTCTCAGGTAATCTAAATGCTGAAACCCTATATGGTACAGTCGTTTCACTGTACACTCTAGTTACCACACGAGACTACTAGAGAACATTTCTCATTATGCCACCCAGTCGAGATGTAAAATAATACCGCGATACAACAAATATTAGAAAACATGTTATTAGAGATGGGACAGTCCCTAATGCTTGTAAATTAAACTTAATTACAATAAGTGACACTTCAGAAGTCTTACCACACTCATTAAATGACATGACGAATTGTTGTTCGTGATCTGAATTTGTACCCACCGTTAACCAAACAAAGCTTCCACGTTTAAATGCGAACATTTTTAGGTTAGGCTTTACCGTGACTGTTACTGACATTAAATGAAACAACAAGTCTCCAGCCCCTCACTTCACATCTGTTTATTAACCCCAATCAAAGAGTGTAATGTATGTATGATTTTACTGTTGTAGCCAATGTGGTCATTGTAATTACAGTCAGTAACATTTCACCTTATTGTTATCAATAAGTATGAAGTTTAAGCCATTTTAACATTTCACCTGATTGTATAAACGAGTACGAATGTCTGCTGTTTTAACTTGTCAGAATTGGATTTATATACCACCTGAAGTACACACACATATATTTGACACCTCAAAACAAACACCGCCAAATGCTTAAAGCAATTATTCTGTAATAATATTGTTATGATGTATATTCTTTGCACTTTGCGATTATGTCTCCACTTCTGCTATACGAACCTTGCACCCAGCTGATTCCAGACGCCATATTTGTTTACAAATGTGGCAGTATACATGTGATGTGTTACGATAGCAAAAGGAACCTGTGATCACTGAAGGTACTGTAGTTTACTTATTTAATGTTTACCATTAGATATCAGTTTAATTTTTCGTCAAAAGTAATCCTAAACCATATTCTGAAATAGTGTCTCGTTTCTCCACTAGGCAGTGCCACAAGTTCCTCCAAAAAATCGTAACACAACACACACACAAGTGTAATACTTACTAATGTAAATCCACCCGATGATGGAGGTTTAAACCTTTGAAACGCGTCGTGGAAATAAATAAAACGGTGACTGGTAACAGTGAACTTGTTTCATTTAAAGCTTCCACGTTTGATCGAGTTTCCACTAGGCATAAAGGGACGTAAAATTCCGAAGTGTTCACCAGCATCAGTTTACAATACCAAATATCTGAACCTGGAAATAAATGGCGGTACGTTTAGCACTATACAGGTAACGCCATGAAGCTTATACTGGCCTGAGAAGTAACCATGAAAGGTATTTAATAAAGTGCAACAAACAAGTGTAAAACGCCATAAAGTGAAGTTGTGGTGAAGGGTGAGGAGTAGAGTCCAGTACCTACATGAATCGTTAACTAAGCACAATCAGAAGTCAGATATTAAATATGTTCACCAACAGCGTGATATATCAACCTGAAACGACGATACAAATTATTTTTGCATGGCAGGGATTCCAACCCGACAGCTTTCGCTATTGTCTTATAGCTACGTTTCTTCTGCAGTAGCAATATCTGTAGATGTTCAGCTGGAGATAATGCAACGAATAGTTCCGTGCTGCCTGAGACTCCAACCTAGCGCATGTCGTCGTTGTTGACCCTACACGAAGACATGTCAATTATCGAATTACCCTTCACTAGTAATTAGGATCGCGCCATTCGTAGAGACCTTGAGGAGTTTGGCTTCATGAGGAAACAACGAAATGATGGAAGAGTACCAACTCGAGGGATTCACATCCAGTATAAAATTGGAATCTGAGCTCGATTCCTAGTCTAGTGCTAATTACCTCAAAATCTCAAGGCACATAAAATGCGAAATGTAGGTCGTATGACCCTGACAATTGGTTCATGAATTAATATAACATTACTAGCATAAGAAAGCTTACTAGAGACAGAGTTTCAACAAGCAGCAACTGCAGCCTCTGTCAGCCAGAACTAATCTCTGTTCCAATCAGTAGCGAATGGACAAGTTTAATGTAGATTTGGAACCTCAGCACAGTCTTGCGCTCTTTACTTGTCATGACTCGAGGTGAAGAGGGTATGTTTGTGGGTCTTAAAAACTGGTACCCCCCACTGGGAATCGAATCCACACTTGAGCCATTGCAAGCTAGCCTCAGACGATTCAGCTACCGAATTTCAAAAGTGTTAGCATCATATTTTTTTCATAATGGGGTACCCAGCAGATGTTAAGTCTCACAGTGCTTAGAGCCATTTGAACCATTTTTTGTTCCGCAGTAATTTATGTTTCTTGACTCTAGATCTACTGGTTACTGAAGTTAGCTAGACGTCTTATGATGATAAAACAACTAAAGAGGTCGTTCTGAGTTCGATATAGCTGTCTGTAGCTCTGTCACAGAGATGGTAAAATGTTACTCTCGTGCCAGGTGGGAGACGAGAGCTGCTGCCTCTTACTCTTTACAGTACGTCGACATTTTCGTGGAGGAAGCGATTAACTGCAGTGTTCATCGGATCCTCATTACACTTATGATGGTTGATACTGATAATTCGCAATATAGACAACGAGATTAGTTGTAGATTCTATGTGAAAGTTATCTCCCCTGTCTGTAAACATACACACATCCAAAAAAGTATTGCATCACCTCGGTTCCGAGAGTTACGGAACCTGTACATAAAATTGGAATAGAGATCAACATAAATATCATAACTGCCCTTTATATTGCTCATGAAAACCACACATTGCATGTTGTACCACCATACAGCGAGACCTTCAGAGGTGGTGGTCCAGTTTTCTGTACACACCGGTACCTCTAATACGCAGTAGCACGTATTCTTACGCTGATGCATGTCTTATTCGTCGTGGCATACTATCCACAAGTTCATCAAGGCACTGTTGGTCCAGATTGTCCCACTCCTCAACTGCGATTCTGCGTTGATCCTTCAGAGTGGTTGGTGGGTCACGTCGTCCATAACCAGCCCTTTTCAATCTGTCCCAGGCTTGTTCGATAGGGTTCCTGTCTGGAGAACATTCTGGCCATTCTAGTCGAGCGATGTCGTTTCCTGGAAGAAAGTCATTCACAAGATGTGCACGACGGGGCCGCGAATTGTCGTCCAGGAAGACGAGCGCCTCGCCCATATGCCGCCGATATGGTTGCACTGTTGGTCGGAGGATGGCATTCGCGTATCGTACAGCTGTTTCGACGCCTTCCACGACCACCAGAGGTGTACGTCGGCCCCACAGAATGCCACCCCAAAACAGCAGGAAACCTCCATCTTGCTACACTCGCTGGACAGTGCGTCTAAGGCCTTCAGCCTGACCGGGTTGCCTCCAAACACGTCTCCGACGATTGTCTAGTTGAAGGCATATGCGACACTCATCGGAGAAGAGAACGTGATGGCAATCCTGAGTGGTTCATTCGACATGTTGTTGGGCCCATCTGTACCGCGGTGCATGGTGTCGTGGTTGCAAAGATGGACCTCGCCATGGACGTCGAGAGTGAAGTTGCGCAGCCTATTGCGCACAGTTTGAGTTGTAACACGACGTCCTGTGGCTGCACGAAAAGCATTATACAATATGTCGGCTTTGCTGTCAGGGTTCCTTCGAGTCATAATCCGTAGGTAGCGGTCGTCCACTGCATAGTAGCCCTTGGGCGACCTGAGCGAGGCATGTCATCGACAGTTCCTGTCTCTCTGTATCTCCTCCATGTCCGAACAACATCGCTTTGGTTCACTCCGAGACGACTGGACACTTCCCTTGTTGAGAGCTCTTCCTGGCACAAAGCAACAATGCGAACGCGATCCATCCGCGTTATTGACCGTTGAGGCATGGCTGAACTACAGACAACACGAGCCGTGTACCTCTTTCCTTATGGAATGACAAACTGATCGGCTTTCGGGCCCCCTCCGTCTAAGGGGCGCTGCTCATGCATGGTTGTTTACATCATTGGCCGGGTTTAGTGACATCTATGAAAAGTCATAGGGACGGTGTCTGTGATACAAAATCCACAGTCAACGTCTGTCTTGAGGAGTTCTGGGAACCGGGGTGATGCAAAGCTTTTTTTTTTGATATGTGTATATTTGAGAAACTGATGACCTACAAAAGTGGAATTCATTCAGAATCTTTGATTGGTATACCCCAAATACATCAATGAATCTAGCAAGATAGTCCTCTGTCATTCCACAAAGTAATAAAACTATCACAGCGTCACCAGATACGTTTCATTATGTTGTCATGACCCTATGACAGTCGTAGCAGGACGATTACGTTTCTTACGGGCAATGAGATTCTCGTGTGGGCTAACTATTTAGGAGTGCATCTTGTGCATCAACGATGCAGCGGCTTAATTACTTTTTCTATGACGTCATGAGCAGTCTTCCAGTATTCATCGTGAGTGAGAAGAGTGGTAAGTTGCACAGACAACTGCAATAGAGTTTCAAAAAGGCTTTTGATATCATTTCTCATCAGCATCTTGCACCCACATTGCTTCCTATGGACTGTCGTCTCAGTTGTACGATTGGATTCGTGATTTCCTGCCCGAAAGGTCACAGTTCGCAGTAACTGACGGGACGTCACCTAGTGAAACGGAAGTGGTGAGTGTGATTCCGCAAGTAAAGTGATGTAGTCCTTCTGCTATATCTAATATATATAAACTATTTAGCAGATAATCAGAACATTTCTCTTAGTTTTGCGAGTAATAATGCTCCTCGGGATAGTAAAGCGAACTGTAAAATTATGTTGGAAACTTATCTTCACGGTGCAAAACGTCACAAATGACCGTAAACAATAAAATATGTGTGGTTCTCCCCATGAATACAAAAATAAGTCTGTTTAAGTTCGCTGACACGATAAATAAGTACATTTATTGGTTTTCGATTCAACTAAATACATAGGAGCTGCAATCACGAACGACTAAAATTGGAAGCATGGTATGGTACATATTGTGGGTGTGGAGACGGAAACCCAAAGACTGTGTTTCATTGCTAGAATACGTATCAGATGCAACAAATCAATTAAAGTGACCTCCTACAACACACTTTTTCGTCCTCTTCGTGAGTATTCCTGCTCGGTATGGGATCCCTGTGAGAAAGGGCTGAAGAAAGACACTGAAAAAGACCATAGAAGGGCAGATCGCTTTGTATTATCACGAAGCAGGGGACAGTGTGTCACACATATGGCAAACGAGTTAGGATAGAAATCATTGAAACGTAAACATTTTACATTGCGTGGAGCTGTTGTCACTAAATTCCAATCACCAACCTCCTCCGATGAACGCCACGATATTGTGTTTACAACGACATACGTAGAGGACGTGACCATTACGATAGAGACATCAGTGCTTGCGCGGTAAGGTTTACTTGTTCATTATTTCCATGCGCTTTTTGAGAATAGAACGGTATAAAATAAAACGTGACAGCGGTTCATAGAACCCCCTGCCCAGACCTTAATTGTGAATGCAGAGGTTTCACTTGGATGGTGTCAAGACAGGGATAGCAGAAAGGAAGGAGCGATCCGATAATGTATAGGAGTGCGGAAGTGCAAAATAAAAGAGTGAAAAGCTTCCAAAGTGTTCCTTACTTAGAGGTATGGCACAGTTCGTTTTATCTTAGGACAGAGAGAAAAGGAAGGAATATTTTCAGAACAAAGAATGGATTACAGATGAGAGGATATAAAAGAATAAGGTTTTATAGGTTTTGAGAGGAATGATAGAGGACAGTAAAGAAAGCAGAAGTTAAAAGAGAACTTATAGTTTCAATGGAAACCGCTAGATTTGTTTGTAACGTTTTGGAGAATGTAATAGAAGGTCAATTAAGGTGATAACGTAAGAGAGGCGAGAGAAAGTGAAAGAGAGAATGGAGGAGAAAGTAACAATGAATAAACGTAAGACGAAATCGTTTGCATAGTTTTTGGAGGATGGAGGGTATATTAATGAATGAAGGGAAAGAAAGAGGTGTATCTGAAATAACACAAAATACGTTTAATGCGTCCATCTGAACTGTTTACTTTGTAAGTATCTAAAGAGGATATAAATGAAATAAAAATAGAATATTTAACAAAGTGCATACTCAAAAGAAACTCACTTCAATTAAAAAGGCACCTCAAAGGAAAAGTAACTCAAATTTTATTTTATCTGTTGCCAAGTGATCTTCCACTGGCTCCCAGTGAGAAAGAAGGAAAAGACGACATAATAAAACGTTTTAAGGACTCTAATATTTTATCCAGAATCACACATTATTTTGTACTTCTCTAATGCGTCTTGGCATAGAATGTATGTCAGACCTAACAACCTGTACAAGCAACTTCCAGGCTTCAAAAATGTAATCCCAAAGAGCATCAACTGTAGTTGGCTGGTTTCAAAGCCAGTTCTCTGTTAACGTTCTGGCGACTTCAGCCCACGTGTTTTTGATGGGGTTCGTATCAGCAGCCCGTGGCGGCCGGTCCATGACGTTAATGGCAATTGTCGAGAACTGCTGCTGCTGAATAAATGCAGACCTGTGAACGGGAGAATGGTCCTCTTGAAATGAAGTCCCCTTCTCCGTACAGCATTCGCACTGACGGAAGCATCACATTTTGCAATACATGGGTGTACTGCTTGCTGTCGAGAGTTCCTTGTTGCTGTGAAGAATTCCTGTTCCTCTCGCAGAAATCCATCCCCAGCAGAAAACAGATAGAGACCCACTTCTTCTTATAGTGGTTACGTATTTGCATCGATGACGTGTCACTTGTAGCCTGTAAACGACTCTTGGACCGTCGTTACTGGTGGAAAACACCTTCTTGTCAGTGAAAATGACTTTTTCCCGTGGTGCATTTAGATGGAGCTCCTCAAATGACAGCTGATATAAAACATTGTCTCCGCTGAGCTCTTGCTTCATGGGGTATCGTCGTGCATGCATTCCAGCGTCGCTCAGCCTTCGGCAGATCGCGTCACTGGGGCTGGGGACGTTGGTATCCCACTGCAAGGTGCTTCGCGTTCAGAAACGGATTTCTTTGGCCTGTCCTCCTGGTGTGAGCTCACTCTCTTCCTACCTGAACCAGGAACTCTGTCGTTAGGGCCCCTTTCAAGGTAGTTCCTACAACATGTCGTTACAGTGGTATGTAGCATCCCATACCTTGTACCAGCTTCTCTGATGGAACATGCATCTTCTTCAGTAAGAGCGACATCTCCATCTCGAGTTGATCTCTCCCAGTGAGCCATTGCAACAGATGGCCTGATGCATATTTCTGCTTGCCGCTCTTATGCTGATGCCGGGAGAGGAAGTAGGGAAGGGGGGGGGGGGGGGGGGCTGACGGCTCACCGCCGCCAATTCTCTCGCTGCAATCTCGCCTCGACACCAGGCAGTAGATGACCAGCCAGCCCATCAGCTGTCCAACCTGGTTGGCTCACAGCTCATGAGCCGTGGCTAGTACAGGCCCACACTGCAAAGTCACGCTCACCCCTTAACGGCTCAAACGTTTCATCTCCTCTACCCAAATCTGTTGTATAAACTAATGCAGCTACAGCTATTTTGCTATAATATGAGCAGGCACATCTACTTTTCACATTTCATTCAAATATTAAAAAAAAAATAAGTTAAAGAATACACTCATGATAAATGTAGCTACCACAAAATATTTCAACTAGCTAGCAATCGCACGATGCAGGAAACTACTTTTCTTGCATGTACTCTGCACTAGATCTCGCCTTAAGAAAATATCTATTCTACCAAAATAACTAAGCAGATTTAAAAAGTTAACAGTTTTGGTGGTAACCTTGGCAAATAATTGAGTATACACCATATATCATTCACATGTTGAGCACTTATAAAGTGTACTCGGGGTTGTTGTTGTTGTAGTCTTCAGTCCTGAGACTGGTTGGGTATCTGAAACAATAAGTGCTGCACGACGGAAATTGCGTTCTGCTGAGGTACTTCATTTACATCGCAAAGATAAACCATCACTCTTTAATTCACAGTTACGTGTTTCGTAAAGGGTTCACAGAATCGCTTCAATTTCTCGACCGTTCCACTCACGTACAAAGCTCGAAAACAACTAATACCAAAATATTTATGTGCAAGTTCTAATTTCTCTTGCGCTATTACGGTTGTAATAAACCCTTTGTACGGTGGTGACAACAAAAGCTGTTTGCATTCGGAGGAGAAAGATGGTGGTTGAAGGAAACAACGTGCCACAGTGAAAAAGTGCTTGTTTTAACATTGCGTCGCCAACTTTTCCCCCAGTCCCTTGCCCCCACCAACCATAAAAAAAAACCGCTACACGCTCTCCCCTAATTCCATATACTACAAAATCAGCTGCCTTCTTTCGACGTTTTCGATGTCCTCCGTCAGTCCCGTCGGGTAATTATCGCACATGACTCACCAGTATTCCAGAAGGGGTCAGACAATCGATGTGCTGGCAGTCTCAAAAATGGTTCAAATGGCTCTGAGCACTATGGGACTTAACAGCTGTGGTCATCAGTCCCCTAGAACTTAGAACTACTTAAACCTAACTAACCTAAGGACATCACACACATCCATGCCCGAGGCAGGATTCGAACCTGCGACCGTAGCAGTCGCACGGTTCCGGACTGCGCGCCTAGAACCGCGAGACCACCGCGGCCGGCCCTGGCAGTCTCGTTAGTGGACTTCTTTGGTCTACTAAGCGTTGTGCAAATAACCCAACATGTGTTTCACCTTCGCCACAACATGTGCTGTTTTCCAGTTACACTCCTAGAACTTTTGTTAGATCTGTAACTCTCAAATTTCTTTTACTTATCGATTTCTCGAAGCTTGTCGATACCCCCTTAGTAATCGTATAGAGAACCTCACACATTTTATTGTTTTGGGTCAAATGGTTCAAATGGCTCTAAGTACTATGGGACTTAACATCTGAGGTCATCAGTCCCCTAAACTTAGAACTACTTAAACCTAACTAAACTATGGACATCACACACGTGCATGTCCGAGGCAGCATTCGAACCTGCGACCGTAGCAGCAGTACGGTTCTGGACTGAAGCGCCTAGAACCACTCGGCCACACCGGCCGGTGTTTAGGGTCAGTTGTCACATTTTGTACCACAAAGATATATTTTCAACATCATTTTGCAGTTCACTTTGCTATTTTGAGGAGTTTACTAGATTGCAGCATTACCTGCTACAAATCTAAGAGAAATGTTCTGATTGTCTGCTAAATAGTTCATAAAAACTATTTAGCAGACACACACACACACACACACACATATGTGTGTGTGTGTTAGATACAGCAGAAGTTCTACATCACTTTACTTGCGGAATCACACTCATCACTTCCATTTCATTCGATGATGTCCCGTCAGTTTCTGCGAACTGAGACCTTTCAGGCAGGAAATCACGAATCCAGTCGTACAACTGAGACGATAGTCTATAGGACAGCAGTGTGGATGGAAGCCGCTCATGAGGAATCATATCAAAAGTCTTTTTGAAAGTCTATGACTATGGAATCAATTTGAGAACCCTTATACACAGTATATCGTGCGAATAAAGTACCAACTGTGTCTCACAAGAGTGATTCTTTCCAGATCCATGCTGTTTTGATGTCAATAGCTAATACATTTCGGGATATTCCATAACGTAGGAACAAAGTATTTGTTCACACCTCCTGCTACATGTCGATGTCAGTGAAATGGATCTATAACTCAGTGGATTACATTTATTTTTCTTTCGTATGTGTTGCGGTGGTCTGCGCAATTTTCCATTCTTTTCGCTCACGATAAATACTGAAATACATCTCATGACGTCATAGGAAAAGTAGTTAAACCGCTGCATCGTCGATGCACAAGATGCACTCCTAAATAGTTAGCCCACTTAAGAAAGACATTGCCTGTAGAAACATAATCGTCGTGCTACAACAATAATAGCGACATGACAACATAGTGGAACATGTATGGTGACGCTGAGATAGTTTTGTTACTTTGTGCAATTACAGAGAATTATCTTGCTAGATTCACTTATGTATTTGCTGTATACCAATCAAAGATTCTGAATAAATTCCACTTTGGTGTGTCATAGACTTACCAAAGACATGTTTACAGACAGGGGAGATTACTTTTACAGAGAAACTACAACTAATCTCGTTGTCTACATTGCGAATTATCAGTATCAACCATCACAAGGGCAATGAGGATCCGATGAACATTGCAGTTAATCGCTTGCTTCACGAAAATGTCGATCAACTGTAAAGAGTAAGAGACGGTAGCTCTCATTTCCAACCTGGCCGGAGAGCAACATTGTCCCTCCTCTGTGACAGAGCTACAGACAGTTATGTTGAACTTGGAACGACATCTTCAGAAATTTTATCATCATAAGACGTCTCTCTAGGTTCAGTTACCAGTAGATTTAGAGGCAAGAAACATAAAATACCGCGAAACTGCTACTGAAAATACACAATCTATTAATGAAATCATATCACTGAATATTCTGTTAACTGTGTTCCATTCAGCAGCTACTCTCGCAGTCACATGGTCTCATTTAGGTTGCAGTCCGGTAAAGCTACTTGACTGTGACAAAAGACTTCACGTTTAATTAAGCTAGTCATTCGTTTTGTTGTGTTAATTACTGCTGGAACAAAATAGATACGTCTTTCGAAGTTTTACTGGCCTTCAAAGTAGTCACCAGCATTGTGTGTAACCCGTTGCCAGCGATGTAGAAGTCGTAGGATACTCTCAGCAGTGCCAGTTGTGTTGACAGTCGAGCGGCGTGGTCTATTGCCCAACAAATTTCTAGCAGTTCTGAAGTAAATGCCGTGAAGTGTTTCTTTGAGTTTAGAAATCGAGCTGAACTTACGAGGGCTTACGTAAGGGGAGTGCAGTAGGTGGTATAGCACATAGCAGCCCCATCAGTCAAATCAATCAGTAACAGCTTGCACTGTACTTGCTTGAGCATTGTCCTGCAAAATGGTGATCAAGTCCTACAGAAAGTGTCATCACTTCTGTCTCTAAGCTGGTCGTAGGTTGTGCTCCAAAAATGAACAGCATTGTATTTTACCGTACTCATCCTTCCTTTCTTTTAAATTCAATATGACTACTGATGTAAAGTGTCTCATGAAGTTTACTTGGTCATCACACTTGCCAATTATGTGATGCACCGTCATTAGCCATAGTAATAAATCGCATAAACGTCATTCAAGAACGGCTCTTTGTCCTCCTGAATGTGGTGATTAATTTACATCAAAACGATCGCACTTGAAACGATGCAGCTTTACTTTCTCGATGGCACTCACTCCATACAGGGCGCAGGTGTTTCGAATTGCCTCCACTGCTTTCACACTTTTATTACACACAAACAGAACATAATGGCACAAATGTCAGACTTTACTCCGTTTTAGACTCCGTTCCGGCCGCGGTGGCCGAGCGGTTCTAGGCGCTTCAGTCCGGAACCGCGCAGGTTCGAATCCTGCCACAGGCATGGATGAGTGTGATGTCCTTAGGTTTATTAGGTTTAAGTAGTTCTAATTTCTACGGGATTGATGACCTCAGATGTTAAGTCCCACAGTGCTCAGAGCCATTTTTTTAGACTTCGTTTTCTAATGCATAAACGACGCTCCTCATAACGCCATCAATAAGAAATATCCCAATTGTCATGGCACAATCTGTACTACAAACGTCATCAAAATAAAAACATAGATAAATGTGCTTATAGCAACATGCCATACAAAATTGCCACAGGATGTGCTGAAACATAGTTCTGTATTATACGCAACGGTACATAATGTTATACTTGCTAATTCGAGCGCAGAAAAGTCCGCTTGAGGTCATAGGTTCCACGCCCGTTGCGTCGCATTCACTTGGCCGGATGCCAGGCTGTATGAAGCGGCCGCCGGCTGATGGCGCTGAAATTGGTCTTACCACGACAAACACCCACAAGCCCTTTCACAAACTTGTTTACTCAAGATTTATCTATTCCTGGCTGCTTAGGATATCTACAAAACTTTCTCTTGACCTTCTGTCAGACTGATGTTCTTATCAGACAGATGGGAATATGGCTTAAAAAAGAAACAAATAGGATGAGTTTGATATCAAGGCTTTGCGTTCACACTGCGCGACGTTGACTACTAGACCACGAATAGATTATTCACATCAACAGGGCAAGTGGAAGTGAACACTTCTCATACTGTGTGCTGGGTAGCCCATTATGACAAAAACATGATGCCAACACATGTGAAATTCGGTGTTGGGATCGACTGAGGCTGATTTGTAATGGCTAAGGTGTGGGTTTGATTCCCACTGGGTCTATCAGTTTTTACGAGCCTCCAGTAATGCCAAGTATGGAACGGAGGACCGTACCGTGGTTCCAAATAAACATTAAACATGTGCATTCGCAACCTACTGGAACAGATTTCGATTCTTAAACTAGTAAACTTATTTTAGTTCCCGAACCAATCGTCATGTAAGGTTGTATACTTCTTATTTTAAGTGACTTTGAGATTTTGACAATATTAGCTCTGGACTATGATTCGAGCTCCGATTCCAATTATTTTCTGGATTTGAGACCTTAGAGATGATACTGTCCCGTGGCTTCTTTGTTTCCTCACGAAGCCAAGCCTGCTCCAGGTCCAGGAACGGTGCGATCCTTATTACTAATGAAAGGGAATTCGATAATTGACAACGAATTTAGCCCCTTAGCCCCCTCCCTCCCCCACCCCCTCTGGATCCGCTGCTGGCGAGGTTATTGTAATCACTGAGTGTTAACGAAATAAGCATTGAAGAAATAAGCGTATCCAGCCTCAAAGACAAGAACAGTGGCATGTTTTTTTTCCAATAATTAGAGAGATACGTAATAAAGAATCTTAGTGTATGTGCTGCAGCAAGCCTTCGACTGGTGGCGCAGTATCGAGCCCCAGTTACTGTCGATCCCAAGTGCTGGGGCGTGTGGGCGTACAGGATATTCACACACAGAACAGTATCTGGAACTTGGGGTGTGGGGGGGGGGGGGCACAGTGGCCACTGCATCCTCTTTCCTTCCTTGTTTGAGTCCTTGCTAACTTCCCACAGTAGCCAACACAACAATAACAGATACCCACACTCTGATCCTCTCACTACATAGCACATACTTTGAATGGAGAGCAATAGAGGACAACTGATAAATATTTAACTTGTTCAAATACTTTTGAGCACAGGCAGTGTTGCGGTTGGCTGAGAGCATCATGGTGTTGACGTAATGCAACACTGACACTACACAACATTGATGTGACTTGACACAGATGTGAAATTCAAAGCAGTGGGACAGAACCACTGTAATTGGAATAATAATAAAATTAATTTGCTGTTATTATTATTTATAACAAATATCCACACCCTTGTCCAAAACAAAACTGATCTGCTCCCTAAGGTGCATAGAACAAGACTAATGTCACCCACACAATTGGTGTAGTTATAAAGGATGAGGAGGGGGAGGGGGAGCTTGAATCTCTGTAGGTAGGAGTGGAATGTACCACAAATGAATACACGGACACGATTCCCAGAAGTCTTGTCAATGGATTAAACCAGTTATAACTAGCAGTGTCTCGCGTGCAGGGGCATGCCTTAGGTTGAGAGGAGGGGGAATGACCTTGAATGTACCACATACAAGTGAATGGGCAGAGTTCCCAGAAGTCTTATCAGTAGATTGAACCAGTTATAACCTGCCTTGCCTCAGTGTGAGGGCAGTCCTGGAGGAAGGGGGAGTAGCGATGACTTTAGATCTTATTGGACCAGGGGGAAGGAGAGGGAATGACCTTGAATATATTGCGAGGTGCCGGGGCTAGCAGTGTATTTGACACTAAATTCTTCTTGAATCTACATATGTAAATGATGCTCTAAGCCCCCCCTATTCTAACTCCGACTTTTGCTGTTGCACAAGGATAAAAAAAAACATGCGAACTGACTCTAATCAACCCTGCCAGTGGAGTAGAAGAGAGTTTGGCACCTGCAATAATTTCATTTGATAAATAAGTTAAATAAACGAAGGTTTCATTAACATAGTGGGAAATGATGGGTTGCTCTACCGATTAACAGAATGAAAGTTCTGTCCAAAATAACAATATGATTTTATTAAGGCTAAACACAAAATAAAAAAAAACTCATGAAATATTTATAATACATCAAATTGGCTCAAATTGGAGACTCATACAAACACTGTAAAGGTGAAGTTGTCCCTAAACTAGATCGTGAGGTTTAAGACGAAGTGGTATGTGGAGCCAATTCCTTGCCACTCAAATCTCAAGAGAGACACACAGCTAACCCAACAGTAATTGCTGCAACTCAAGACAGAACAAAGTTAGAAAAAGACGAACAGGCGCGCTCTGCTGAGCTCTGATTGACTAGGAAAATCCCTATCTGCCGGTGCTGCGGACATACGTTACCAAATTGTCTTCTTGACTGCCAGAACACGATCTGGCGTATCGGCGGCGATGGCTGGTTGCTTCGACGTCCTCGACCGAAAGGCGAGAGCCGACTACCCTGAGCACCCGTACAGGCCGAACACAGAACATTCCCGCCCCCACGACAGTGGCCGTGGTTAAACGTTCCAATCAGCAACTCGAAAACCGGCGGAAAATTCCACTCCATTGCCGGAGCACTACCATTCCACCAATGGAGATTCTTGTCGCCAATTTCTGCGCTGATTTTGCTACGTCACGGAGCAATGCCCTGAGCCAGCCAATCACAGTTACCATTTTGCAGAAAGCGCGGGAATTTTCCCGCCACAACTGCCTGGGTGCACAAGTCATTCCCACGCCTCGCTGGTAGCCCGCCAGAAAGTGTTTTCGCTAAGATTCTGCGAAGTAACGGAACCTCTAGCCCAGCCGCTACTTCAGACCCCTCCGGGCTGTCTTTTGACAATGTCGGCGTCTGCAAAGCATTCACTTGACTTCCTCCCACCCGTCGGCTTAACCCTTTCCAGATGCAGCAGAGCCCGCCTGTCACCGGACCACCCGGGTGACGAGAGATGCTGCGTGGGAAGTCCGCGTGTGAAGGAATAGCGACTTTTCACCGCATGCAATTAGAGAGGAGAATCGTAAGATAGAAATATGAGAGGGGGCTCATGCCACCTCTCATTGCCCCTACGCCATTTTAGATTGTAATTGGTGAGCGGTTGGCTCACTTAGAAGCAAGGTAGTGAGTCAATCGCCCAAGAACAATCTTACAAACTGACTCCACATGTCGCACTCTATAAAAGAATCACTGCAACCGAAAAATGCAGCTCATAGAGGGAGGATTATTTATGATGTAGCCAACTTCACCTTCTTAATATGGAACACTAACACTCACATCACACATCCATACCCAGGGAGCCCCTTCCAAACACCGATTCACACAGACAATCACACTCTAAATATGGCCCAGGCATGTGAGCCAAATATGGAGCAATTTATTCTTTACAATCAGAGTTGGAGTGCTCCGCAATTAAATGCCCAAGTTTTACAACAATTTGAATCATGAAGCTAACCTGAACACACTCACACATGATACTATTTAAGTTAACAATCTCTTTGTGAGCTTTCAGAATCTAGTTACAACCTCCGATTCATTCTGTCTCCCTGCAGCAAGAATAACCTTTACAAAATGTTCCCTGAACTGATGGTCCATTCACAATGACAGTGGTGGTATCTGCTTCAGTTTATGGGGACTTCAGGCACACTGTTTGCATACACACAACAATAAATACCAAATACAAAAAAAAACAACATGATGTGGAGAACAATACAGTAATTTGTAATAAGAATTACAGTGTAAAACACAAACACATACAAGGTATAACATACATTACAAAAACAACACTAGAGAAAGAAATTTAAGAAAAAAAAACAAGGTTCATGGGGTGTCATGTTGTGCTTCCACATTGCACAATGTTCACGACTGTGCTGAGAATGAGGCACTAAATCACATTGTTGAAATATTCGAAGCACTTCACAAATTCGACAGTACTGACATCTCATAGGGCTAAACGTCGGGTGTTGTTGCTACGTTGTTGCAACGGCAATAGGGTAGGAAGACACAGTGATAGGCTCTCCTCACGTCGATTAATTGTCTCTGAGGTCTACTTGTTGGGATACATCACTAGTCTAGGCCTCTTCTCTCGCTGGACAGTACTTTATGTTTCCCAGTATTGCACTTCGACGAGGGATGATGGCACGTGGAGTGACTCCACAAGTGTGTGAGGTCATCCATACAGGATCGAACTAGGAGTGACGATTGCTAAAACTGCTCTCTAATAGAGAGGAGAAGTTAGAAACGAGACCATACATTTGTTAGTGTGGCACGATACTGCTTTGTGTATGCAGATCGGCCAATGCTAGTGAGTTGTAAAAACCCAAACAGGTGAGTATATAGCGTCCCTTTCTGTCCTGAGGCACATGGGGCGCAGGTTCTGACACGATATGTGATCTTCTTCGTGTACTCACGACAACGTGGTCTGCCGCAGGGAATCCCTCCAAACGGCTGCCGCGTCTGGAGAGCTAGCAGGCTGTCGCGTGTGGGTCGCGTGTCAGTGTCAACGGCCAGCCTCACTTTCGCTTGTGGCCCGGCGAGGATCCCGCGTAATCCTTCAGGTATACGGCCCGGTGACTGTCAGCTTGTAGGACCGGATGTTCTCGCGCCCTTCACGTCAGGTAGCGCGCTGACGCTCCCTTCTTGCAGGTAGCCGATGACCCCCCCGCTGGCCTCTGCATTGCCACGATCCCCGTCATCTGCACAATTCTTACAAAAATCTTATGCCTAACTTTTCCCCATGACTTTCTATGTTATAATAAATTTACATCACAATACATTGATGGTCTGTCATTTCAGACACTCTAATTTTAATTTTATAGTTATTTATCTGTAGCTATCATAACAAAAATCATGGAAATAATTTATCTTGATATTTGTGTAGAGACCGATCTCACTATTGTACATGGTGTGTGACGCTATATTGGATGAAGAACTAAATGTGCGGGCCCGCACTAATATTACTATTAATTATATAGATCAACAGTAGACATGCTCAAGAATTAACTACCATTAGCCAACGATCTACATTCTATGTCCTTTAATTCAATTATGTTGTTATGCAGGTCTAAGTTTTACTGTGCTATAAGGAACATGCAACTATGCTACTTTCGCTCGCCCGTCGTCCCTCCATCTCGGGTCTGTGGTTTGGTGACCTGAAAAACAGCATCTCAACAGGCGCGCGCCACACTTGTGGTAGAAAACCCCCACAATAATAATCTAGTTATTGTTAAATCCTACAGTTTAACTTATCCTAGTATATCGTACTTTCCCTTTTATTTATTTATTTATTTATTTTATTTATTTTTTATTTTTTTTTATTTACCTTATACAATACTCTTACATAATTCCTGTTACGCTGAGATGTCTCGCTGCACGCCGCTATTGACGACAGTGATGTGCACGCCGTAAGACATGACCTCCGAGTTTTCATTACGCCTCACTGAAACTCCGGAGACTGGGTTAGCCATGGCTATACAAGACAATAAATTTATAGTTGAACTTAATTTTGTATGTGATGCAGTTTTAGCAATGAAAGCGCACCTTTCCAGAGGCAATGTAATTTGACCAAGCCCGGACTGGTTCCTGTTGAGGATTCCGTCGCCCACCACACATCAGCTACACAGTATGTCACGAATTTCCAAGTATAATTCCTTGGTGATTCATCTGTGACAGTCACAAGCAGCACGCTAAATCCCCAACCAGCACATTGGCATGGTAGGCTTTATGCCCGCATTTCTACCGTCTAGGCCCTAGGGCACCATTGGAGTCAAACGCTCACAGGTTCACCCCGACTTGCAAGACAACGATGCTGGCGCATCACTGTAAAAACTATACTGCACATGTTCATCCTCGAAATCACGCAATATACCACACTCTTGCAGTGCACTGACGCGTGCCTGCAAGCATTGGTATGAACGTCTCACGAACTGGTTGTGGCCGCTATGGAGCATATCACGACTTCTCAGAACGCTTCTAAGAGCACGTTATTGTATGCGCTCGTTTGTGCGACATCTCCTCACTCATCATGATCCCTCAACATGGACACCAGACAGGAAAGGACTAAAACATTGCATCATGGAAAGATAGTGTCTCCTACTCCACCGACATTGGAAGTCGCGAACAGAAAAAAAAAAGGGATAGCAGCAGTAAATTCTTATGCGAGACAACGCAGCGTGTTAATACTTTAGCAATCTTAGTCTATTAATGCAACGATTATCGTTCCCCGAAGAAAGGTTTATATATTTGTCTATTCTACTATGTACACCACTTACACTACTACTATAGCAAGGTTCATGTATTTGCCCATTCTACTATGTACACCACTTACACTACTACTATTCCACGAACTCCTTTATGTGAGAGATGTGGTGGAGTCCTATGGACTTCTTTCCTTTCAGCGTCTCCAATTCATAAGCATTGTGGTGAGCTGCTCTCCTTATACGGTACGGGCCGTTGTAAACAGAATAGAATTTTTGGCATTTCATTTTTTGTTTGTTCGAAAGTCGGAAAGACTTCACGAGCACCTTTTGTCCAATTTGGAAGTGTCGTAGACGAGCTCCCCTGTCGGCACGTCTCTTCCTGACCTCTGCTGCAGCCCGTATCCTCTTGAGAGCCAAATCCACTATGGCTTGGTGCTGCGTTCGCGCCCTTGGTGGGAAGTTTACGACCTCGGTTATCAAGTCCTTAGGAATCAGGTTTTTCAGAACTGTAATGGGTGCCAATTTTTTTATCCCATGGGGTGCCTCATTGATCACCTCCTGGAAGTCTTTAAGGAAAACGTCCCACGTCGTGTGCTGTTTGTTACAGTACAACCGGCACAAGTTTCCGAGTTCCTTAATAACCCGTTCTGCAGCATTCGAGCTCGGATGGTGTGAAGATATAAAAATGGGATCAATTTTACATCGACGCAACGTCTCCTTCCATGTTTTTGACTTAAACTGTGGCCCGTTATCAGAAATAATTTTACTCACATGACCAACCTGTGGTAGGAAATCCCGGATTAGGGCTCGTGATACAGTTCGTCCTGTCGCCCTCTTCAGTGGCGTAAAGGTAACGTATTTGGACGTTAGTTCAACAAACACTAATACGTAAGTATATCCTCTTCTTGTTCTTGGCAAAGGTCCCAACAAATCTGTTGCTGCTAATTGTCTTAATTTGGTCGGTACGATTGGGTATAATGGTGCCTGCATGCTCACAGTGGTGTGCTTAGCCTTTTGGCAGTCTTTACACACCTACAGTACCCTCCGTATTCGACGCTCCATGTTTCGAAAGTAACACATGGTCCTTAGCTTGAGATTGCACTTGCGTGGTCCGAAGTGTCCATAGCTGAGGTGAGTATGCCATATAACCTTGTTTATTAGGTGTTCAGGGATGCATACCCCCCATTCAGTGTCATTTGCATAATTTCGGTGGAAAATTATGCCTTTCCGCAAGAGGTAGAACTGCCTGATGGTGGCGTGTCTTCTGTCTATCCATTTCTGTTTCAATAACACTAGGGCAGGGTCCTTGTCTTGCTCCTTCTTGATGTCCTGCATACTACAGGTAATAAAATTTTCAAAGGCTACTTTCTGCATATAGAAAAGGCAGTAGTGATTTTCCTCCAGATCTTCTTCCATGTTGTGCTCAAATCCGATCGGTGACCGTGATAAGGCGTCTGCAATAATGTTCTGACTGCCGGGCATATATTCTATCGAAAAGTTGTACTGCTGCAGGTATGATGCCCACCTAATGAGCCGCCTGTGATTAAGCTTTGCAGTCATCAGGAACTCGAGTGCCTTGTGGTCTGTGTAGACCCTCGTCTTGCGACCAAACAGAAGGTATCTGAATTTTTCAAACGCCCATACAATAGCCAGCGCCTCTAACTCAGTTACTGAGTAATTCCTCTCACTCTTGGCTAGTACTCTGCTACCAAACGCAATTGTCTTCCACACTCTGTTTCCTTCATGTACATAGTCTTGGAACACCATGACACCCAGACCTGAGTATGAACTGTCCGTTACTATGCAAAGCTCTTCTGCTAAATTAGGGTGTGATAGGATGGGTGCTTGTAATAATGCGAATTTTAATGCTTTCCATTCGGTTTCGGCCGCCTCATCCCATTCCCAAGGAATCTTCTTTCCTGTAAGTTGATGCAACCTAGGACTGCTCTGAGTTTTGACATGTATAAAGCGGTTGTAAAAATTTATGATCCCCAAGAACCCCCTTAACTGCTTCTTTGTCGTAGGAATGGGAAACTTTTCAATCGCTTCGATCTTTTCGGGATTTGGCGCAATGCCCTCACCCGTGATGATATGTCCCAGAAATTTGACAGAGGACGTCCCAAAATTCGATTTTTCGATATTGATAGTCACTCCGTATTCCTTGAATGTCGCAAGGAGTTCACCGAGGACCGCATTGTGCTCTCCCCAAGATTTCTCCGCGATCAGCAAATCGTCCACATAGCTGGTGACATGACGTTTCAAATTATCGCTTAGTATGCCGTCCAGCCCCCGAATGAATGCGGCAGATGAAACGTTCAAACCAAATGGTAGACGACGAAACCGGTAACATCTTCCAAATGCTAAAAAGGCTGTGTACTGTCTGCAATTTGGATGGAGCTCGATCTGCCAGAAACTCGATTTTAGATCAACTGATGAGAAGATTGATATTCCATGGAAGTTTTGTAAGAGTTCCTCTAATCGTTCCGGTCTGTCTGTTTCGGGTTCTATTATGGTATTAATTTGTCGCGAGTCCAAGACTAAACGAATACTACCATCTGCCTTCTCGACTACTCTTAACGGGTTATTATAGGCTGAAGCCGTAGGTTCTATTATTCCTTCACTCAGCATTCGCGTAATTTCAGCTGCTACTTTCTGTCGATATGCCAAGGGGATTGGCATACGAAACTGGTTGTGCGGACGTACACGAAATTCATATTGGAAGTTCTTTATCGATCCTGTCTTGGGAAGGAAGACCTCCGCCTGTTCTACTAGTAATTTATGAAGTTCTTTGCGGTGGTCGCACCTTATATTCTTTATTGCTTCCACTTTTTCTCCTATTTTCTCCTTTATTTCTCCCATTATTCCGACTTCATTCTCATCCGTGTCCTCTCCCCTACCCGCAACGTCGACCTGTTCTTCCTTTCTGTCTTTCAGACACGCATAGTTTATCCGTACACAGTTAGACGGTAGTTGAGCTGGGATCAGCTGGTCGTCGAACTTAATGTGGACGGGATTCCCTTTCCTCAAAACCACTTCACCTCGTCCTAGATCAACTATCGCTTCATGTTCATTTAGGAAGTCCGTTCCTATTATCATGTCGATCGCCAGATTTGGCACGATCCAGAAGTTAGACTCTATTTTGTGTCCTTGGCAGGAGAATTCCAGTCGTGTTTGTTGGGTGACCTCCGTACATTTACCCGCTAATGCCCCTTTTATTTTGGTTTTCTTAACCGATAGGACAGGCCAGTCCACCTCCTGAGAGCAACTCTTGTATGCTGCCTCAGATATTGCTGTTATGTAGCTTCCACTATCTATTATCGCATTCATACTCTTTTCAGCTATCGCTACTGTGATAAGAGGCTGACGATCTTGTCGAGGAGTTGCTTTATGTTCCTCGAGCAGGATTTCTGATAAATCTTCGTAATGTATCATCCGTAGTTGGCCAGGTCCGAGATTACGTGCGAAATTCCGGCGGCCTGTGTTCGCACTAGTCTGGCGTCAATCCCTTGTTAAGCTCCCCCTCCTCTGACGTGCATTAGGATTTGCGGGTCTAGTTTCAATCTCCTGGTTCCACTGTTGTCCTTGGTTTCGCTCTCTCCAATTACGGTCGCTTTGCCGTTCGTTAATCCTCCTATCCCAGATTCCTTGTCTAGATTGACCCTGCTCCCTGACGTTCTGGTTTCCGTGTCTTTGGTTTCCATAACCTTGAATAGCGTAACCTTGACTTCCGTAACCCTGGTTTCCTAACTGACCAGTGCGATTATGCGATCTGTTGTCGTCTTCCCTTCCTGGCCCGTGGTATTTGTTACTTTGCCCCTTCTTCCTGTCCTTTGCGTCTTGTTTATCAAAGACTACTTCGAGTTCGCGCAATAGACTCTTGAATGCTTCTATGTCAGATCCACACTTCCCGACAAGTGTCTGTTGGTACCTAACTGGCAATTTGTAAAAGCAAAATTTAATGATTTCTCCGTTGCTATATGGACTATCTAAAAATTGATTCAACTTGAGTAAATCATCAAGAAATTTGGTTGCGCTCCTATGCCCGGACACTTCCAGTTCAGGACAAAATATTATTTCCTCTTTAATCCTGTCTTGCGTTTCCTTTGACCAGTAGGTCCGCAGGAATGCACCAACAAATTCCTGATAAGTCCGACACGTCACTGCCACACCCCGCATCTTTTCCGCGGCTTGGCCTTCGATGTGTCCACACATGAATTCTAATTTTGCCTGGGTTGGCCATGATGCCGGTAATGAATTTGTAAACTGCATCACCCAGCTCTTCGGATGCATCGACCCTCCATTTTCTTTGAACTTCTGGAATTTTAGTATCGACAGGAAGTGATTGTGATCAAAATCCTGTCTGATCCTCGCACTGGTGTTGTCACTCGTTTCCGATACTTGCACGTCTGCTGAGTGTCCTGTTCTATCTTGCTGATAACTGTGATGTGCTACCTCTGTATCACAGTGGAAGTGGCACTCAGAATTCACTCTCCTAAGTGGGCTATAGTTATTGGAGCTATTACTCGCTGTTTCTGCGTGTACATTGTTAGTTCCGCACTCGGTCATTGGGCTAGAGCACGGCGGGCTTTTCCTCGGAGACACAATTCTGTGTATTCCATCATTGGTATCCGAACGCGCAGTGCTCGTGTGCCCGTTTTGCTCTAGTTTTGCTATCCGACTCTCTACTTCTTCCATACGTTTCGTGGTGTTCGCAACCGCGATATTACCTTGAGTTTTTAAGAATGCTAGGGATTTTGAGTGGGATTGTGTTGTACGTCGCAAGCGCCCTGCGAGTTTAGAAGTTGCTTCCGCGACTTTCATTGCCCCTATTGCTGCCGTTTTGGCCAGGCCTGCTACTTTTTGTGCAGCCATTGACATTTGTTTTACTTCTCCACATTCTTTCTTTATTGTTAGTAATTCCCCACGAATTTCCCCTGTATGTGAAATTATTGTCTCAGTGTCCTTCTTACGCTGTTCGTCCGCTTCTTCCTTCTCCTTCTTACGTTGTTTCTCCTCTTCTTCCTTCTCCCTCTTACGCTGTTGTCAGCTTCTACTTTCATTGATCGTAGGAAGCTTAGTATAGGGTTTACGTCATTTTTTTGATCCTCTTCAAACGTGGGAGATGTAACTCTGGACACCTGGGCGCTAGAGCTCTGACGTGGCCGAGCTAGCCCCTGTCTGCTCTCGTTCGTTTGATTATAAACTTCTGCTACCGTCTCGACCTGTGTGCCTGTCTCTGTTTCATCCTCTGCTTCACTATCATAATCACGGCCGCAACGCTGCTCTGAGATCGCGTCCAAATCACCTTCCTCATCAATGACCCTGGCGTCCTGTCCTGCTAAAAATGTGCCCATCTCATCTCCGAACCTATTCCCGTCAGTAAACTGCCCCTTATCCATTATGCTATCCTCTTTTGTTTTAGCTTCGCTCGATAATAGTCGTGCCTTACTTCTCGTTATCATTCATGAAAAACAAATTTATCTAAAATGCACAATATAATTAATCTACTCCATATATTTTTACACATAGACATAAAATTTCAACAACGCTGTTCCAACGTTGTAATCACAAACACAATTTGATGTGGTACAGAAACCGCACACAAATCCGACAAAGTGCGATGTGGTACAGACACCACATCAACGAAACACAAAAAACAATGAACAAAAAAAATATATACACTGAAAACAAAAACTGTAATCATGCGCCGCTACTTAAAAACTAATCGCGGAACTACAAAAAAAGAACTAGGGTATTAATTATAAAAAAAATTAAGCAAAAAAATTCTGAGTGTTCCTACTACTAATAATACTTGCTTATCAGCGATTCACAGGAAAGATCCGAGGCTAAGGGTCGCCATATTATGCGAGGTGCCGGGGCTAGCAGTGTATTTGACACTAAATTCTTCTTGAATCTACATATGTAAATGATGCTCTAAGCCCCCCCTATTCTAACTCCGACTTTTGCTGTTGCACAAGGATAAAAAAAAAAAAAAAACATGCGAACTGACTCTAATCAACCCTGCCAGTGGAGTAGAAGAGAGTTTGGCACCTGCAATAATTTCATTTGATAAATAAGTTAAATAAACGAAGGTTTCATTAACATAGTGGGAAATGATGGGTTGCTCTACCGATTAACAGAATGAAAGTTCTGTCCAAAATAACAATATGATTTTATTAAGGCTAAACACAAAATAAAAAAAAAAACACATGAAATATTTATAATACATCAAATTGGCTCAAATTGGAGACTCATACAAACACTGTAAAGGTGAAGTTGTCCCTAAACTAGATCGTGAGGTTTAAGACGAAGTGGTATGTGGAGCCAATTCCTTGCCACTCAAATCTCAAGAGAGACACACAGCTAACCCAACAGTAATTGCTGCTACTCAAGACAGAACAAAGTTAGAAAAAGACGAACAGGCGCGCTCTGGTGAGCTCTAATTGACTAGGAAAATCCCTATCTGCCGGTGCTGCGGACATACGTTACCAAATTGTCTTCTTGACTGCCAGAACACGATCTGGCGTATCGGCGGCGATGGCTGGTTGCTTCGACGTCCTCGACCGAAAGGCGAGAGCCGACTACCCTGAGCACCCGTACAGGCCGAACACAGAACATTCCCGCCCCCACGACAGTGGCCGTGGTTAAACGTTCCAATCAGCAACTCGAAAACCGGCGGAAAATTCCACTCCATTGCCGGAGCACTACCATTCCACCAATGGAGATTCTTGTCGCCAATTTCTGCGCTGATTTTGCTACGTCACGGAGCTATGCCCTGAGCCAGCCAATCACAGTTACCATTTTGCAGAAAGCGCGGGAATTTTCCCGCCACAACTGCCTGGGTGCACAAGTCATTCCCACGCCTCGCTGGTAGCCCGCCAGAAAGTGTTTTCGCTAAGATTCTGCGAAGTAACGGAACCTCTAGCCCAGCCGCTACTTCAGACCCCTCCGGGCTGTCTTTTGACAATGTCGGCGTCTGCAAAGCATTCACTTGACTTCCTCCCACCCGTCGGCTTAACCCTTTCCAGATGCAGCAGAGCCTGCCTGTCACCGGACCACCCGGGTGACGAGAGACGCTGCGTGGGAAGTCCGCGTGTGAAGGAATAGCGACTTTTCACCGCATGCAATTAGAGAGGAGAATCGTAAGATAGAAATATGAGAGGGGGCTCATGCCACCTCTCAATATGTCGCAAAATTGCCTCTAGTGCGTGAATGGGACAGAGTGTCCCCTGGGAGACCTTAAATGTAACTTGTCCAATTGCCTGAGCTGTAACCTGACACAGAAAGCCCTTGTTAGTGACCTCGGGATAAAAACCTGGCTACAACTGCTTCTGCTAATCTACTCTTGTTCACACTATGAGTTCTGCACCACCATACATTTCTTTGCTCGTATGCCAGTTATCTCTGTATTAATCTCTTCAAGATTAGAATGCTTTTCTGTTGGAACGATGGGAAACCACAATTGCTGAACCACAATCGAGCGTGAATTTCGTAAACAACTACCAAGTGGCTGTGTCATATAAAATCACCACAGAACTATTTTACTACTGTCGTACATATTTCAATGTCCTTATGCTGTTAGATACATGTGTCTATGTTGATAACATGTTCAGTACAGTTCTGCACCTTCGCCCTGTGAATAAAACATGATATGTCAAACTAGATTTGGAATTCGGTAGGAGAGTTTCTAACAAATAGTGTGTTGTTCTTAATGTAGAGGTAAGTTCAGATTTAAAAGTAGTTTCACGTCTTCCTGTGGCGAGGATTATTATAACTTGTAGCAATGGTGCTATGTGGCACAGTGAACATAGTGGCACACTTCTGTCTGTATTCTGAACTGATGGCATGGAGCCAGCCAATTCAGACGTGTACTGTGCAGCTGAAAGTGGGTGGCTACAGAGGACAAAGCGACCCACTAGTGCGTCTAGCAGTCAGTTATAAATACACTCCTGGAAATTGAAATAAGAACACCGTGAATTCATTGTCCCAGGAAGGGGAAACTTTATTGACACATTCCTGGTGTCAGATACATCACATGATCACACTGACAGAACCACAGGCACATAGACACAGGCAACAGAGCATGCACAATGTCGGCACTACTACAGTGTATATCCACCTTTCGCAGCAATGCAGGCTGCTATTCTCCCATGGAGACGATCGTAGAGATGCTGGATGTAGTCCTGTGGAACGGCTTGCCATGCCATTTCCACCTGGCGCCTCAGTTGGACCAGCGTTCGTGCTGGACGTGCAGACCGCGTGAGACGACGCTTCATCCAGTCCCAAACATGCTCAATGGGGGACAGATCCGGAGATCTTGCTGGCCAGGGTAGTTGACTTACACCTTCTAGAGCACGTTGGGTGGCACGGGATACATGCGGACGTGCATTGTCCTGTTGGAACAGCAAGTTCCCTTGCCGGTCTAGGAATGGTAGAACGATGGGTTCGATGACGGTTTGGATGTACCGTGCACTATTCAGTGTCCCCTCGACGATCACCAGTGGTGTACGGCCAGTGTAGGAGATCGCTCCCCACACCATGATGCCGGGTGTTGGCCCTGTGTGCCTCGGTCGTATGCAGTCCTGATTGTGGCGCTCACCTGCACGGCGCCAAACACGCATACGACCATCATTGGCACCAAGGCAGAAGCGACTCTCATCGCTGAAGACGACACGTCTCCATTCGTCCCTCCATTCACGCCTGTCGCGACACCACTGGAGGCGGGCTGCACGATGTTGGGGCGTGAGTGGAAGACGGCCTAACGGTGTGCGGGACCGTAGCCCAGCTTCATGGAGACGGTTGCGAATGGTCCTCGCCGATACCCCAGGAGCAACAGTGTCCCTAATTTGCTGGGAAGTGGCGGTGCGGTCCCCTACGGCACTGCGTAGGATCCTACGGTCTTGGCGTGCATCCGTGCGTCGCTGCGGTCCGGTCCCAGGTCGACGGGCACGTGCACCTTCCGCCGACCACTGGCGACAACATCGATGTACTGTGGAGACCTCACGCCCCACGTGTTGAGCAATTCGGCGGTACGTCCACCCGGCCTCCCGCATGCCCACTATACGCCCTCGCTCAAAGTCCGTCAACTGCACATACGGTTCACGTCCACGCTGTCGCGGCATGCTACCAATGTTAAAGACTGCGATGGAGCTCCGTATGCCACGGCAAACTGGCTGACACTGACGGCGGCGGTGCACAAATGCTGCGCAGCTAGCGCCATTCGACGGCGAACACCGCGGTTCCTGGTGTGTCCGCTGTGCCGTGCGTGTGATCATTGCTTGTACATCCCTCTCGCAGTGTCCGGAGCAAGTATGGTGGGTCTGACACACCGGTGTCAATGTGTTCTTTTTTCCATTTCCAGGAGTGTACAACATGTGCAGTGTAACTGTGTGAGGCTCACAGCAGTGGACTCCTTCCCTTGGTGGGAAGTGGTGTGATGCATCACCAGCGAGGCAGCAGTGTTGGCATAGTCAGAGCCCATAATCTTCCAAACATAGCACTGCAAGGTATTTAAACAAAGACACAAGTGCACCCCTGTCCCAGTTCTATCCCCCCACACATGACACTGACAAGTATTTGACAACTGCAGATGTTTGACCAGTAAGCTACATAATTAAAGTTGGGACAAGAGATCTAGTGCTGAGAACCAGAGCCTTTTAAACTTCTAAATTTGGGGCAAGTGAATTTTGAATTTTCTCACTATTTCAAAGTTATATGAACTAACCAAAAACTTAGGGCGAGGTAGATTGTTTAAACTGTAATGTTAGAGTGGTGCAGTAGAGTGTTAGCTGGAGCATTAGAGGGCTAGGGAGATTGTTTATCTTCTCCCAGTAGTTGTTTAAGGGAAGTATGAGAAACTCTGCAATGAGAGATGGGAAAACCCAGTAGCCATCCTGAATTCCACAAATGACCTGACTGCTATAATTAGCCGTACATGTCTGAGTGAATACA